>NW_022989979.1:342500-535000 GCF_902827175.1 Gymnodraco acuticeps
TTGTTTGCAACTACTAGAAAATTGAATAAAAAACATACACATTTTCTTAAAGAAGCATTTATTTTACTTTTTTTTTTAAATCCTCCCCTCTGGAATATCTGAAGGCAATTCTTATCTTCATTTTGAGTTTGTATCTGTAACTCTTTTCTGCTATTTCATATGTTTTTTGTACAAGAATCTATTATTTAAAACAGGCATCACAGGCTTTGGTGAATGTTACAGATATGTTTTCTTTTTGTCTTGTTTGATTTAAAAGAATTGAGCAAGCTGTATTGTTGAAACCTAATTTGTCTTTGCAGTCTGATGTCTTTTGTTTATTCTTCTTTATTTTTTACCAAAACGTTACGGATATAAATATCTCTTTAACACCCCAGATAGGAAGCCATGAACACAAAAAAAACTTCCAGATTGTTACACAAAAGGCCACAGTAAGGTGAAAAATCACGTTATCTTTTTTTGTTGTTGATTGAAACATCTGCTTAAAAAGCACAGTGGATATTTGTAGGCTGAGTCCTGTATATGTTCTCCTCTTCCACAGTTGAATAATATTAAGATGTAGAGAACATTGTAACATTTCAGTATGAGATCTGTCCAAGGCCTAGTTATATCAGCAAGCATGAAACAGATTGTGCCACTAATTGCTGTCAAGATGTGATGCTGAAATCCCCTCAGGTTTTACGGAAGGCAGTAGTCATCTTCATGGATTCATATTGAGATACAGTCAGGCGGTGCGCACTCGGTGAGAAATCATAATAAAGAAAAAAACTAATTTGCATTTATTTCTGTTTCCTATTTGATTGGGAGCTGGGATAACAATTCAGGATGCAAATGCATTTTCATGCACAGTAAACTGTAGCAAAGCTGGAAATGAAATGTCTTTGTTTGATCTGAAACTAGTGTTGCTTTTAGTCTTAAATGCTTTACAGATACATGAAGAGAAAACATATTATGCAATCCCACAGAAAAATCTTGGTCGAATAGACCGGCAGCAATATTGCCATTGAAACGAGCTCGCTTTGGCACAAACAACCTGCTTCATTCCTATGCAGAATTTCTGACAGGACAGGGAGCATCACGTCTGAATGGTCAAAGAGAAGTAAGAATAGGAGAGGGAAAAAAGGGATTAATAGGGCTGTCTGAAGAAAGAAGGGAGGACTTTTTGAGGAAGGTCACAGGCCCGTAATCAACAGAATAGTTTTAATATTCCTAATCCTGGTGGTGTGGCAGTGCTACAGGAGGGGAGATGAGAGGGGGGACGAGTGCATGATATTTGATGAGATTAGGGCTGAGGGAGGGGGAGAAAAAAGATGGGATGAGCTTCTGATGGCACAGCAGGTTTGGCCTCCCCTGGGGAACACAGGGGCATGGAAGGAGGGGCGATCACTCCGCAAAGGACAAAGGGAGGGAGAGAGTGTGTCTGTACTTATATTTATGTGCAGTAGGGTGTGTTTGTGTGTGTGTGTGTGTGTGTGTGTGTGTGTGTGTGTGTGTGTGTGTGTGTGTGTGTGTGTGTGTGTGTGTGTGTGTGTGTGTGTGTGTGTGTGTGTGTGTGTGTGTGTGTGTATGGCCTCTGCCTGCCGTGCTTCCTACAGTACCACCCACAATGACAGTCCCCCCTGATCGCTGCAGTCAATGTCATGGCTGCCAATCGAAACAACTGTGGGCCAATGAGAACTCATTCTCTCCCCATGTGAACCAATTAGGTCAAAGCAATGGCAAGGCAAGCTGTGTCACTTTGAGATGCATAGTTAACAAATAATCCTGTTAACGTATGGCTGTATTCTTGGCTACGAATTTGGCTGTTTCGTGTCGAAGCGCCTCGCAAGCGGACACAGGAGGCACGACTGGAATCACCTCCTCAAGGAGAACGACTTTCAATCAATACTTCTTCATGTTTACAGTAATGTGTGTGTGTGTGTGTGTGTGTCTGTGTGGTAAACGGGTGTCATTCAATTGTAAGATGCTCTTTTTGATGAAAAAAATGATAATGATGAACAGAGTTGTAACATGTCTGTAGCTTACGTGGCTTATAAATACATTTTGTGCCTTTCTTTATTTTTGTCAACACAGTTGGTCCTACTGAGGGGCGGTTTACAACACATCTTGGTCCTGCTTGAATATTTCTCAAAACTGTATATTTCAGTCAGAGATTTGGTTAGAAAATGTGTTATGGGAGGATTGTCAGAACATTAACTCAGGGAATGGTAAAACAATCTTGTTAGTAACTGATGTTAGAAAGAAAATCATATCAGACGGCTATTGGGTTAAAACAACAAATGTGTAAAGCTATGCTAGCAGCTTTGTGACTGTATTTAGTGACAGAAAGCATTGATTTTAATGTAAACATGTTCACAAACACAATTCTAACAGGTAAATTGTATGCCATGTTTCCCATCATACAAGCATAAACTAAAGTATTGAAAAACCTTCACTGAAAACCACAAGCCAACCTCGTTGTAGCACTAAGTGAGTGCATAACCAAAGTACATTAGTACATTTTCTTAGAATCAGGAGTTTCTGTTTAAAATGTGCCAATCCATAATGTAGCTGATACTATTAAAAACTCTGGACCTGCTGGTGTCACTAGAGGATAATAAGGGTTCATCCTCTGGGGAACATGAATGTTTAACACAATTTCATGGGAATCAATGAAACAGTTGTATGGCTAAATACATTAACCCTCCTTACAGGAATGTTGACTTTCATGACCATTTTTATGAATCTCTGACTGAAATGGTGCTGGATAAGGGCTATCTCCTTTGCAGAGCTGCAATGTTACTATTGGTAACCAGAGTTTGAATAACTGGCTGTTATTTATTTGTGAAAGGCTTTATATAAAATTGGCCATGTGTGCGCAGACTTTTGTTTAAGGAGTTGCAGGACCATAAATCTTGTTTAAGTGATGCGTGGTCAGTCGGGGGGGAGTTGACATATAAAACTAAAGGCACTGTCCTTGTTTTCAGCTGGTGTGGTTCAGGTTCAATAATGCCTCAGAAAGATCAAGAGAGAACAACAGAAATAAGGAGAGGCTCCTGCTGCGATGCACGCTGGCAGCACAGCAGGCGAGCCTTCATAAGAATCTGCTTTAGAGTTGTGGATACACAACTTTTAAGGTTCACAAATGTAAAAGGATCCACTATCACAATGTTCAAAACCCAGTAACAACATAGATGGAGAAACTAACAGCTTTGTTCAGTGTTTATAGGTATTCTTCATTTAGCTAAATTGTATGTCTCACGCTGCAGATTTGGTGCCTTCACTCGGTTGGCTAGTAAAACTACACAGTAGCAATGAAGCGCTACAGCCAGCCACACAGAACCAAAACAAACAAAAGATATGTAAACACTTGCAGACAATGGCTAAAACGACACCATACACCTCTTAGTTTTTTTTTATCATAAAGAAAGTTTTATCACTAAAATCTAAATTGTGAAAAGTTGAAACTGCTATTGACATTGTGACTTATCTTCCTAATCACTGATTGCTGTACAAGTTTGAATGAACATAAATGAGACAGGAAGCTACGTACAGGTTTAGGAAGATATTGCCCTTTCACAAGATCAACACTGCGGGCCCTCACACATATAATACACTGATATCAGATCAGCACTGAGGGCTGGGCAACTGTGTCCTTCTGTCTGTACATGATGGGTAAGGCCTCGACCCTGGTGTCATACATTGTCACAGCGCAGAACTGATGTAGGAGACAAACAAAAATAAAAGTTTCACTTGTGTTTTCACGAACGCAATGCTTTTATAGAAACAATTTCAGGATGTCAAACAGCACAAGGACAAGCACTCAAAAGGGGCAGTAGAAGACGAATAATTACTTAATGGTTCTAAAGGGAAGTCAAAAAAGTAAAATGTCGCCTTTAAATGATGATTGAGTCTCTTTGTGCTTTTGTAGTTAGTCAGCCGATCCACTAGTGGGGGCCCATCTTTGGGGAGTTTAAAGAGAGAAATAGAAAGAGAGAGAGAGAGAGAGAGAGAGAGAGAGAGAGAGAGAGAGAGAGAGAGAGAGAGAGAGAGAGAGAGAGAGAGAGAGAGAGAGGGTGCCACTGCTTCCTGTCTCTTCACATCAATAATCAGGAAGCAGATAAAAATGGCATCTTATTCAATGGCACCTGTGTCAACTGATACCAGGCAACAAACTATAAACAAGAAAATCGCAATCGGTTCATATTTATAAACAATACTTTTTTTCATATTGAAAGTTATTAAGATTTCACATTTCACTGCATCATCATCATCGTCATCATCATCATCACTATTCTAGCACAACAGCGTGAAACATAATTATAAATCATTACAGGCATTCACTCTCATCACGGAGTGCAGCGCAGAAAACTTCTTAATATATTACTCTGTGTCTCCTCCCATTATAAATAGCTCTTGTTCAGGACTAAATCTTGGCCGGGGAGGTAGGATAGCACCTTCCTGTACAATAACGCTCCCTGGTGGGTATGATTTTGGTCTGATGTGAACATGTACAGTTGTTATTTTACAGCAGAGGGCTCAGATTTTAGGCTGTGCTTTTACTGAAAGGCCTGTTGGTCAGTTACTGGGAAAGTTTGAATGGAAGTACTGATGTTAGATGTTCTGTGATACATTGGGATCTGGCTACAACCCCTGGGACTTAGCATTTGCTAAAGCTAACCCCCAATCAGCAAATATCCAATCAGAGCTTAGCAACCACAACTAGACATGGGAAGCCTGTCAAGCTTTGGATTTCTACACATGTTGAAGCAGTGTGCATGGAGCTGTAGAGATCCTCTGAAGGGTCAAGGTGATGATTGGTTGATCTAAAGGACATATTTGCTCAGTCTATATGACTGCAGGCTAGGAATGCTGTTTTGTGGCTACTTCGTTCTGCAGAAGGGAAAGCTTGACAGGTATTGCAACAGTAACTGAAGGGTCGGTGCTTAGCGAACACTCAATTGTGAAGCTGAACACTGCCATTGGGAATGATGGTATCCCATCCATCAAGCATTGTGATCCCAAAGGAAATGTGTTGAATGTACAGGAAAGAGACTAGAATGATAATGATATGGGTGATTTTGGTCAAGTTATGTGAATTGGATTGTCTTTACTTCACCATAAAATGGCATAGAAAATTGATTGATTGATTGATTGATGTTGGGGCTTAAAAAGACTTGTTCTTTGAAAAAGTGATTTTGCTCTAATCAACTCAAATCAGTTCCTTGGAAATATTCTCATCCTGAAATCACATTTCACCCGGAAGATCACAATACAGTTTCAGTCAATGTTGCACACTTTGTCCACTGACTCCTTGGATTTGTAGATGATTGGGATGCCAAGCCTTGATATTTTACGGGAGATTCACTTGCTTCTGACCAGTCCTATCTCCATCAGTTATTGACACTGCCATCCATGTGTCCTCATGGTAATGTATTACCAATAAAGAATGTCTGTTTTGCTCCCCAGCAGTGCGTTTGTTGGCTTACGTGTCAATCAAAGAAAATTCTAAATTCACTGACGTCAGAAATTTGAAATCTTCATTCTCATTGTCGTCCATGCGTAGACAGGATTGAACTGTGCAGTGCTGGTGCTATCCGTCCTCTCGTCCCTCCTCTTCCTCTTCTCTTCAACCTCCTCTTCTCATAGTTGGTGGGGTCAGTGGCGGTCGTAGGCGGAGGCTGTTGCAGTGGCAGCAGGCCCCACCCCCCGTGATGTACTGTAGTAGTACGGAGACCCTGAAAAGAAACACAGAAACAAATCATTTATGCAATTTCTTTTAAATTAGATCCCCCAAAATATATTTTGATGAGTCCAGTTTATTGAAACCTCTGTTCTGTTTCTTTCATTTCTGGCCCTATTTCTATTGGTAATGATATTGTGCTTAACGGGTGGTGGTGACGTGGCTACAGCTGAGCCAACAGTTTAACCAGGTTCTTTAAAAACGGCATTATTACAATTTTGGGGGAAGCATAACAGGCTCTAATCACACTGACATATTATAACCTTAAAAGGTTGTTATGGTGAATGCCTACACCAACCTATCTGGCCACCTGACGAATAATAGTACACTCTCCCTTTAAGCTCTCCACTAAGTCCTGGGGATAACATCTGGATATTTTGTTTTTTAACCAGTAATGTGCCTGCTATGTTCATACGCTTGTCTCTAACTTTGCTTTTCTGCTGTAGGTTTGAGCAAGTAACATACAGTAGTTTATCAGAGGTCTTTGCTGAAAACAGCTGCATACATGATATCTGGAAACAAGGTGGTGTGAGTTCATCTAAAACATAAACATGTGGAATAGCAAAAAATAATCAGTTAAACGATGCTGATGCTTCTTAGAGCTGCAAGAACATTACTTTACAAATTAATATGGTTAATATAGGGACCTCCTTTAATGTTGGGCATAATAATGGACATGGAAACGTTCATTAACATGTGTAATTTTTTGGGGGGCATTCAAGTATTTTGATGTATTTGATGAATCGGTAATCTTCTGATAAATGTCATGTGTCGAATTCAAAAATACAATTAGTAAAGCTCACACAGGCACTAAGGGCAGCTAAGGGGTCCTTCAGGTGAGACACGGGACCTCAGGTGGGGACAGGAGGGCTGCGGTCGGATAATCCAAAAATCAGCTCCTAAATTCTAACCCTATCGTCTATTCCTTGACCTCTGAGTGAAACGTCACGGGGTTAAGGGATAGTGGATAGGAGAATTCAGAAGGATTTAGGAGAAGAGACTACTTGTTTAGAGAATCCGACTGCACTTGAGGAGTCATTCATTAGACCTCACAGACAGTATACAGATGCGTTGCTGTGATATGCATGTGTTTCTAGGTGAGCAGAAGTGGTGATATTTGTTACAGAGATTTTTGAACGTGTAAGAGTAACAGACTCTCAGTAGTACATATTTTTAGCCTTTTATCGGAGTTGTTCACGTTAAATTAAGAAATGTTTGGAACGGGCGCTTCACCTGTTTGTATTACCCTCCGTAGATTAACCACTTGTAGCCTGCTACAAATAGTATTGTACTTGTGCAGTGTGTTTTGCGGTTTAACGGGCAAGCGGTCATTTTCAATTTAGTTTGTTAAATGTTAGTTTAAATGTTTATTGAGCATTTCATTCATTGGCCCTAGCCGACAGTTTACCTTGGTGTGCGTGTGTTTTTAAATTTCCTGAATGAAAAGCAATAAATAATTGTATTTTAAAACTATTCCCGCCTGGAAGTCAATATTGTTTCCAAGTGTGCAACATTTGAAGTTGTACGATTCTCGTGCTCCTATTTGTGTTTCTCACGACTTCTGCAGTTAACTTTCAAACTTCTATATAAATGATGGTTAAAATGACAAAAAAAGAATCCCAACTTCTAATATATCTTTTTATATCCGTTGACTACTTTTCTTTGATGAAATGTATTTTAAATCAGGAATGAGCAGGTTTAATTTTCTGTTAAGATGTGTTTAACTTTTAATGTGAGTAGTGAAAGGCAGGTTAGAGATGACATGCAGATGAAGCTAATGACAAAACGAGTATACTTGTCATGTACAACAAATAAAATGGACTCGGTCTACTTTCTGACACTCTTCTTTTGGTCTCACATGTTCACTCTTCTCTTTCACACACACGTACACACACGTACACTATCTAAGTGACAGTCTAAGCTGACACACTGAGTACAGCTCTACTACTGCTGATCCCTTGAGTCTATTCTCTCCTCAGGGAAGAGGTCAATTCAATACTGTAACCCCAAAGCCATATAGAAACCCACACATGCACACCTTTTTATACACAGAAAAACACGACACACACACACACCTGTCTTTGTCACTTCCATCAATCAGCCCAGCTGTGTGTTGACAGGTTATGTCTGTCCACAGTCCAGGTAATCTCAGGAGGCTCTTCTGGGAAGTGAGGCATTAAGCCGGTCTGACAAACTATTTAGTTTCAGTCAAGACTTCAGACGCCCTTTCTACCCTTTTACCTTAAAAAACAACAACAAAAGAACTCCCCTTTCTGTTATTTGTAACCTCTTCTCTAAACCTCCCCTCAGTTTCACAGCTTCCCTGCCATCAATCCCAAACCTTTTCAGTGCATCCTAATGTGCGTGTTGTCCTCGTATTATGTGGCAGCTCATCCGTTTTCATGCTAAATGTTGGGAAGATTCTGAATGTACTCTTCCAATATTAGAATAGCACATGATAACAAAGGCCCTACTGTTGCTGTGTACATGACACCTAGAAAAGCATCAGGACACACTGTTTTAGGCATATGATAGCTATGTGACAACGATTAACATCATGAATCAGCCTCTATGGAGATAGACATATGACAAGCATGATCATTTCTGACGTGGGCCTTAGCTAATCTAAACTAAACATTGTATACTGCTTGCTTTGAACTGGTATTTCTGCATCTTGTGACTGTGTAACAGCATCTCTTGTATAAGCATGTGAATGACACTGTTCAGGAACTAGTTGTAACATATGCTCTGTATGTGATGACTACATCCATTCTTGCAAGGATAATAAATACATGTATCCTGATATTGAAGCTCAAGCCGGTGACGAGTGATATTTTCCTTACAGGGAACTTTTCCCTTTCTTCTATTCCCTTTCTATGCACCTCACCATTGCACCTCTGCAAAGACTCATGAATCGTCACACGTTGCATATGTTGACTAGCTTTCTCTCTTTCTCCTCCTACCTTGCATCTGTCCAGCCTGGCTGGTGAAGAGACTGGAGGAGCAGCCGATTTCCGTTCCCAGGAGAGACCCGTAATCCTGCTGAAACACTGGGGACAGAAATAAGGGGGGGAGACGAGGTAAGGAGAGGAAGCGGGGGACACAGGTCAGCACAGCACTCAACCTTCTCACCTATTGACCTTTACACGGCCAGCCGCTGACCGCTTCACCTTTAAACGTGACCTCTAAAATGGCTCCCTATAATGACTTTGACACTGACTGATTTTGCCTCTGGGTTAATTGTCCCTCTTAAACACAGATGCAGTTTCAAGATTTAATTATAACATTTGCAATTACGGTTTTTGAAGGCTAAAGAGATCCATGGTTTTTGGCATTAGGTGGAAGAATATGTACATTTATATCACATTATTGATATATATGATAAAAAAAAACATTTTCTGGAAAATCAACAGAGAATTCATAAATGGTTAAAATTGTATTTTGTTCTTTTGGGCAAATCCAGTATATTTGACACCTGACAGACCCATTTCATTGCTTTTATGTAACAATCATACAAATCAAATACAGTAACACATAAAGCACTGCTGCTTGTTGGTCTTTAATCCACAATGGCCTCATATCTCCATAGCTATATGGCAAAATCTGTTCTGTTATATATCGTCATATCACCCACTTCTAATGCTAAAGCAGAAAGCACATTGAAGTTTTAATCGTTTAACAGAAACACATTTTTCTATATTGCGAGTGCTGGATTTTGCTGTCAGACCTGCATGGGTTGTCTGAAAACTTGTTTTTAAGACTGACGTAACATTACCTTCCAAAGGATTATTTAATTTGAGTCTATAAGCAATATTGCCTGCTCATTGTAGTCTGGCACAGTGCTCGTGGCAGTATGGTCTGATCTCTTTCTCTCTCGCTGTCTTCCATTTTTATTCAGATCCATTCACAACCCAAATTGCCAGTCTTTTAAATCATCTTTTCACAGAACCATTAGTATGTCTATGATGAATTGTACTGTACGATACAATACAGAAAGAAATGTAATGTCTTGAAAAAAAATTAGTGGAGCATGAAAGATACGGCATATTACAAGGGAGTATTAGAGAGGATGTGAGGTAGAAGGAAATGAAATTCATTGATACAATTATTGATCTATTTCTGGTTGGTAGAACTGGGTGCAGAGATATGAGAAACACCTACCTAATAAGCTGGGGTTAGGAAATCTCCACGATTCGTTGTATGTGGAATACTGGGGATGGGAGTATGGACTGCCAGAAAAATCTCCCCCTGAAAAAAACATAAACAAGAAATAGAGCATGTTTAAACACAACAAAGAATAAGGAGGATGATCTTGTTTTTTTCCCTTTCCCTTGTGAAATCGAATGCTAAACCTTTGTTGGTTTTAATCTTTAAATTTGAATTTTTCTGAGCCTTTGACTTTTATTTTGCGTTACCCGATCCAGCTGTATTTAAGTGCTTGTTAGTTTCACAACCTCATTAAAATATTTTAGTATAAGTGAATGCTCTCAACACCTTATATCTATTGAACATAAACGCCCTATCATATCTGGGATACTTGGGTGAATGAAATGACAGCAGCAGTTGTTATTTTAATGACAAATGTTAATGGAAAATGTGTCATGTAGTTTGAGGATTTTTGCTTATAATGAAGCTTTAACCAGGCGTTAGTTTTCTGCAGTAATGATTTGCAGACTGGTTGAGGAGCTGAACAGGAGATCTCACTGTGGTGGTACTCTCGTTTTGTGGATGATAGCATAGCTTTTCTCCCTCATTTACTACTTACTGTCTGGGGTCTACTCTTCCTCTTGTCTTCCCTTCACCCCTTTCTCTTTATTTCTCTCTCTCGTCCTCTGGCCCACCAGACTACAGCCCACCCGTCACCCTTCACATCAAAACAACATTCCTCCCCATTTCTTCTCCTCTATTTTTTTTTACACATCTCTCTGCTGACTTGCTTTCTTTTTCCCCACTCTTTTGCTCTTTCTTTCTCTTCTCCTCCTTCACTGCTCCCGGGGGGATCCCTCTCCCATAGCTGACAGTCACAGACCCTGATGCCCCCTCCCTCTAACCCTCTCCCTCTCGTTCTGTCGGTTCTGCCTCGCTGCTCCTCTACACCCCCTCTGAGTGTCAGCCCCCCTGCTGCAGGGAGAGAGAGAGACAGAGAGGGAGAAGAAGAACAGCAGAACAGAGTTGCTTGCTTAATGAAGGTATGATATTAGACAGAGCGGACAAAAAGGAGGATCATTTGCCTGAGAAGTGCTGAGATAAAACAAGGCGAAGCTGGAGAAGCAAAGTTGAGAGATTATCTCTTCCACTCACTCCAGTCAGCTCAAGGATTCAGGCAGCTTCGAATATTCACTGAGAAGAATTTAGATGTTGAGACTGTTTGTGTGTGTGGGTGTGTGTGTTTGTATATACAACCCAACACATTTTCTGGTTCCCACTACCCTTTGTGTGTGTGCTTATGTGTGTGGATGTTTAGCTGCGTCTGTCAGGTGGGGTCGGGATGCGGTCTCCATGGCATCCCTGGGTGCGAACATCTTCCCCTTGTCATCACCGTTGTGACGGCAACGTGTCAGGTTGTTTAGGAAAAGGGGGGGTGGTGGAAGGAAGGGTGAGGACGCTCAGGGGTCTCCCTCGTGTAGCTTATAGTGTCAAGGTCGCATCACACACACATACACACTCACACACACTGTTGGAACAAAATACACAAGCTCACAAACAACCGCATGCCATCACACATAAACATACACCAACCCCAACACACACACAAATATGCTGTCAAACCTGAGGACAGGACGGGGTGAGCGCAGGAGGACAGGGCGACAGGGTTACCCATCTTTAGACGTGCTGTTCCTACATGTCCGCTGAGAGTGTGCGTGTGTGTTTGTGTGCTTGTCAGCCTAGAAGTATATGTGTGTGTGTGTGTTTGTTACAGTGAATGATTGGGAATACACTGAGACAAGAACTTGTAAACAACATCATTTTGACTTTGTCTCACTGCCTCTGTTGCTTTGTGTTTTACCGTTTTATTATCTTCAGTATACTAAACCTTGACCACCACTGCAATGCACTTTGAGAAAGAGAGAGAGAGAAAAGAGAGAGGAGGAGAGAAAGAGACAGAAGAAGAATGGCGATCCAGGATTGAAACACAAAAGCAGCGTAGAAGGCGGAGTGGAAGGGAATGAATGAATTAGTCGTGGGTCACTGGTGATTCTCATTAAAAACAAATTACTAATGTTGAGGAGGGACAGCTGTGCTACTGTGGCTGCTTTCTAATGATACACAGAGAGACACACCCACGCAAACACACATACACACATACGCTCAGAAACACACACACACGCCACCCCCTGGGAGCACTGTCAGCCATGGTGTAGACAGACAAGAAGGAGGAAGTGGCTAAGCTAAGTGCACCTCCTAAAGGTACACACACATCCATCGGGAATTCAAACAGATATGTATTTAGTTAAAGATCTGCTAAGTGATGGGTGGCAAGAAATTACAGAATAAATGTAACTTTTGGTAGCGAGAAACGGGAACATTGAAACTGTATGTGTAGTGTGCGTTTCGTGGCACTCACCTGGTACCATGCCAGTTAGGGAGGGGGTGGAGTAGCTGCCCTGTCCAGTGGGAGGAACATGAGGAGGGTAGCCTGGCAGAGTGGTGCTGGCTAAGTCTCGACCTGTAATCAAACACACACATATATTTGTAGCTTGTAGCTCTATTATTTCTGCTAGTTCCTAACTTTTAGTGTCCTATATTAAACCTGCCATAAACCAATATATTCAGTACATTCACTGATACCAGTCCAAAACTATGTCTTCAGATGTTTGGTCTTGTATGAACCAACGTCTTAAAACCCAAATTCAGTCACCTTTTTTATCATTAAATGTAAGAAACTAGGAGGAGCTCTGACACTTGCTTTAAAGTTTACATTTCTTATTCAGATGTTTGCTTGTCTACAGTCAATCAGCTAATTGAATAATGGATTCATCGATCTAGAAACGAAACGTTTTACATGAGCTGATTTTTATATCTGAATTATATTTATACTAAAACTAAAGTGGTAATCTTTTAATCAACATTTTAATTAATTAATTGACTTTAGAAAATAAGTTAAAAACATGCATTAATGTAATATATAAATAATACTTTTACTGAGACATCATCATTTAGCCATGTTCACTTCACACTGATGTTTTAGCAGATATAGCACAGGTGTAATCAACAACGTAATAAGTATTCATTATACTTGCTATACCTGTTATGCTATGGAAAAGTGTGAAAAGTTAAAATACTATTTGGTTTCATACAGGACCTTTACTGAAATTATAATGCAGAAGCACATTTTGGATGTCCCTCTTTCTTTTGTTTATTTTTTCCTCGTTTTCTATCCGCTGACATCTATTAATTTATCAACTCCCCCTTCTCTCGTTACCACCATCTCCCCCCTCCTTCCTCTGTCTGTCACCTGGTGGATAGGATATATAACTGCATTAGACTACATGACAGTGTGTCGGCCCGAATCATTTCTCTATGTTTGCACGCAGTAGACATTGGGAGTGCGTGAAAATGGAGCCCTCCATTCATCATCATCATACGTACATACACACACTCCTGCATCGACACCCACCTCCTCCCTGCCCCCTGCACACACACATTTATCATCATCATAAACAGCTCAGATGCTAACACCATCAATCCCATTCACTTCCCCTCCACTTAACCACCGCTAACTAACTGAGAGGAGGAGCAGGAGGAGCTGGGAAATAGAGAGGAGAACATAAAAGACAAGGAGAAGGGAGAGACGGTGACAGACAGGGACAGGGATTTCTTTTCTTTCCATTACTGGGAATAGAACAAGACCTATTTGGCTGTGCTGATTTATCTGTTATTATTAGTTTATGGCAAACATATCATAATGTGCGAATATATGTTGTGCAATAATCTCTATTAAACAGTTACCTACATATACATGCAAATTAAGGCACCGGTCAAGATTAAAGTCACAGAAATGTAATGCTTTTCTTTTTTAGTCAGTGTAGTATTGACTGTTTACACTAAATGTAGGCAGTCTTTGGTGAAAGTGAAAAGCAAAAGATGCGGAATGCATTTCCTAGTTAGCAGTTTTGGTTTGTCTTGTTTCAATTTACAAAGTTAAACACATATTTTAAAACTTAAACTCTAGTGCAGTTAACTTGTCATTTCTGTATGTTTTTTTGTAGGAGACATGGTCTGAAATAATAATTGGCACAACAAATAGAAAGGCTTGGCCCGGTATACGCCTGCCTCACCGGAATCCCATCAAATATTGGTTGTTTTCTCCAGAGGCTAATGGTTACCATGTTCATAACCTTAGCGTGTTAAAATGTGTTAACTTACCGGTAACACTAAAGTACGGCTGAAGGAAATATTTTGTCATTAACAAAAGTATAAGAGACATCAGATGTTTTCATGGTGGCTCTACAGAAAAGCTCAGACGTGGCTAAAATGGCCTTTTATTAAAAAGGTTTATCTCATGTGTTATACGCTTGCCTCACCGGTACAAATACAAATCAGCAGATTTATATAGTCTCTTCCCCTCCTTAGTATACTTGTTTCTCTCTCACAGATCCCCTCTTTACTACAGCTTCCTCTGTCCCTCTCCGCCTCCTCTCTCCTGTCTCAGTGTAGTAAAGTTTTTCTCTGTGTTTGACGCGACAGCGAGGCATTAGTGCAGACGGGCTACTCATCCGCTCGGGGTCAGTGCACAGGGCACGGAGGAGAGGGAGGAGAGGGTGGACGCGAGGAGAGATGGACTCTCTACAGCCCAACTTAGAGGGGGCAGACAGGGTCAGATCCTCAGAGGTGTGTGTGTGTGTGCACTGTCTGTGCACGCAGTATATTTGTGCATATGTATGCCAGTTGTGTTGATGTATCTGCTCTCCAAAGCTTTTCCGTAGAGGTCAACTAACAAGTACAAGTCTCCTCCATGCTCACTTGCAGCTACATGAACATCGTCTGCCTCCCTTTCTCTTTTACTGTCGTCTTATCTTACTCTTCCCCATCAAACAGCCATCAGAACAACATATGTCAAACCTGGAGGGATTTGGGAGTGTACAGTGTGTCCTTTTGCACTTGAGTAGAGTAGGTGAGGTTGAGACTAAAACGAAAATGCCCTAAAGATTTGGAAAAGCCTCAGAAAGGAAGATTGAATGTATAAATGTTGCTTTACAGCGTGTCCAGAGTATCAACGCGTCAAGGGTGCAATAACATTGCGTCAAACACACAGACGTCTGATCCCCTAGAGGGAGCTCTATTCTGAGGGAAAAGACAGGCAGGAAATGCATGCATAATATTAAGAAGGTGTGTGTGTGCGTGTGAATACGAATGTGTGTTTGCATGCATAAGCAGAAATGGAAATGTTATCTCTCTCTCTTCTTTTCTGTGTCTCTGTCTTTCTCCTTTGACTTGAGCAGGTAATATTCCTCTGTGGTTTCAAAGGGCAAAAAAAGAGCCCATTCCCAGATATCCCAAATTCCCAGCTCTATGATTCCCCTCATTATAGATGGGAACGTCGAAGCCTCTGCCAAGTGCTCCCAGGTCTACTCTTAATTAACCACTGCCTCTCCCAGCGCCCCTAAATGGAGACGGAGGAAGAGACAGGGCTCTCACTTTTCCTCTATCCTTCCACCTTTCTTTTCCTTCCGTCCTCTGGGCTCTTGACCTCTCCTGAGATCCAAAGCACTGATATCTTTAAACGGGCTCAATCAGGCCATGTAGCTGCTGAGGTAGACGGTATGTGAATATCAATCATGGTATTTTTCATATAATGCTATTGTCAGGTCTGTGCACTATAGATTAATTTAATATAATCTATAAATTATATGTAATTAGTTATGATCACAGAATCAGGGCAACGAAATGAATCACATTACAGACGAACGGACAGGCAGATTGTGTTAGCCTGCCATTTGGGAAGCTTGCAAATGTATATTCTCACCCAATGTCTGACTTTTCATCTTTGTTAATTAGCTAAATAAAGCCCTTTCTGTTAGGTTCACATTTGTTTTTTATTAGAATTGACTAAAGTTATGAAAAATGTGTTTGACTTTCCGGTCTCTTACCATAGGTGAAATATAACCGCACTTGACTTCAAACTGACATTGCTGACTATGCTTCACACATTTTTTACTATTTATTTATTTGACAGGTAGAAATGTCAGAGGGAAAGAGAGAAAGGGTGTTACCATAAACAACAATGATACTAAGGAAGAAATTGAACCTGAGATGTTGTAGTTATATGAAATGCACCCTTATCACTTATATCTTATTCCATTTTTAATTGGTTAGCAAAAAGTCTATTTCAGAGCATGAGTGAAGTTAAATGGTGGATATGTTTCTTACCTGGAACAAGTGAATAGGACTGTGGACCCGACACGCTGGCTCCTAACTCCGCCCCTGTACCTGGATTACCCAAACTGTTCTTCATCTCGTCCAGTCCTCCCGCTAGTGAGGCCATGCCCGAATAATCTGACGTCTGAGCAGAGACAGGAAGTGGAGAAAGAATAGAACAGAATAAAGAGAATAAATCCATGACCTTTTATGTTTAATACAACATGAATACAGTGCTGGATGTTGCTTACAGCTGTGATCAATTTGTTTGTTATTTCCTGCTACAGTTCCAACATGCTACCCCTTCCTTATAGCAAAGAAGCTTTAGTAGGAACACATACACACACATACATAAACACACCCACAGTGGAGTTTATTGATCTGTTTACAAAGACAGGGATTTAGTGTACAACCAAGTCCAACAGTCTATAACCACAGGATCAGCTCGCTCTTTCTCTTTCTCTTTCTCTTTCTCTCTCTCTCCCGTTCACACGCACACACGCACACACGCACACACACGCACACACACACACACACACACACACACACACACACACACACACACACACACACACACACACACACACACATTGCATAGACTATGGCTAACATAAAGCCTCTTGTCTCCCCAGATACCAACAACAATAAGAACCGTGATCATCTCAACACACGTACACTCAGCTTCCTAGTGCACAGTGAGCACAAACATACACACACGCACACGCACGCACACGCACACACACACACACACACACACACACACACACACACAAACACAAACACACACACACACACACACACACACACAGATGTACAAAACATATAGAGAAGAGGATACTGAAGTGACAAACCAATATCTAGTTATCTACTTGTAACATTTTTCTCTGTGCAAACTCTTTTGATCACTTGATTAATGAAATTATAGAATGTTATAGATTTGAATGAAGACTGCTTTATACAAATTGTTTGATAGTGTTTATGGTGGTATCTCAACATGTTTCTTTGCATACTTGCAGTACCAAAACAAATATTTCCAATTATATAATGCTGAACATTTTACAATCTGTTCATGAAAAATATATCTATTGTCTATATAGATCATGACCTTAAGGCAGACAGAGTAATGGAAACTGTCCGCTCACCTGTGTCTGACCCTAACACAGAGCCATGACCCATCAATCCTCATCTCTTATCCAGATCTCTGTGTGTGTGTGTTCATTTCATTTCAAACCTTTATTTATGCAGGTGAATCCCATTGAGATCATTGATCTCTTTTTCAAGGGTGACCTGCTGCAAGTAGGTTCCACATGAATACATATAAACATAACAGAAAAACAAAAAGGACATCATACAGCATATTTACAGCGACTACAGTTTACATAGCTAGTAACATTTACAGGTTCCAACAGTTTCTGATTGGATAGCATCTATCCTTGCTTTAAAAACATTTAGTGGAACCAAATTGCTCAGCTTCCATTCCTTTTGCAGACTGTTCCAAGACAGAGGAGCTGTGCATCTAAAAGCTATCTTCCCTAAGACAGTCCTAGCAGTTGGCACATTTAATAATGTGTGGAGTGATTTAGAGTGATAGCATTGACAATGATGACCAGCTATATATAGATTAACCACCAATTCTAAGGGGCCGCTCAGCTCTTGGCAAATGACCTGTCTGCTGACTATGATTGTGTATGTGGGATTTTATGTGATTTTTCTTCATTTGTAAATCTTTTCCTATAGCAAAAAATGGAGAAACACTCTTAAGCTTGGTGTTTCTCTTCAAGCAACATCGAGGTGTTAATGCTACCGTGTTTCTAAAAACAAGGAAATAGGAGGCAATGACATGTCACAGTCAAACAGCTGGTAATATAAAACAAAAGTAGGACATTCATGCTACAAGTATTGTAAATTATGTTTGTCATTCAAAATGTTTCGTTGAATTTAGCTCCAAGATTCATAGTCAGTGACAATGTTGCTTTTGTAATCACAAAAAGTACAGTATATGTAGCTACTTACTGCACAAACTGAGGAACTACTGTGTGTGGATGTGTGTGTGTGTGTGTGTGTGTGTGTGTGTGTGTGTGTGTGTGTGTGTGTGTGTGTGTGTGTGTGTGTGTGTGTGTGTGTGTGTGTGTGTGTGTGTGTGTGTGTGTGTGTGTGTGTGTGTGTGTGTGTGTGTGTGTGTCTGTGTGTACACTAATGACAGCAATCAGAAATTCCTATTAGGTGATGAGGTGAGAGTTTTGCACTGACCCTTTTAATACCTCTGCATCACTGTGTGTGTGTGTGTGTGTGTGTGTGTGTGTGTGTGTGTGTGTGTGTGTGTGTGTGTGTGTGTGTGTGTGTGTGTGTGTGTGTGTGTGTGTGTGTGTGTGTGTGTGTGTGTGTGTGTGTGTGTGTGTGTGTGTGTGTGTGTGTGTGTGTGTGTGTGTGTGTGTGTGTGTGTGTGTGTGGAGAAGTGTAGGCGTGTGTTTGTGCTCACTGACCTCTTAAACACCCCTGTGCTCGTCAACACACAACACAACCACTGGACTGTGACCTGCCAAATAAGAGCTTACCCAGTACACTACACACACGTCTCTCTCTCTCTCTCTCTCTCTCTCTCTCTCTCTCTCTCTCTCTCTCTCTCTCTCTTTACACTTCAGACACATTTTTAAGCTGTCTTTTCTCTCTTAACGCCTCTTTCGCCCCCCTCACACATCACACCTGTAGTTTTTTTTCCCACCCAATCATACATGCTATCCCTGCCCCCCACCCCTCCTTCCCTTCTTGGCCGCTCTCTGTCTTATTATAATGGTGTCTAATGTGTCCATGTATCCATGTAGATGGGGGCCAGACAGCAGCACAGTAGAAGGGGTCTGCCGTGGTAATTGGCCATGATGAAGTTTGGCCAGTGGGGTGACAAGCACGCTAAGGAAGATGGATCATTCTCATTCGGCCCCGTAAATGTTGTCAATTCCACCGCTCATACAGCGCCATCAGCCCTCATCAAAGAGGAGGGACGCAGCTGCGGAGGGGCTGGGGCTTGCGGGGTGGCGGAGGGGGAGTTGTACAGGGCAGGATGGAGGGTAACAAGAAAAGGTGGCAGGGGCAGGCCAAAAGAAGGGTAAGAGGATGTTGGTGGGAAAGTGATGACAGAGAAATG
Source organism: Gymnodraco acuticeps (assembly GCF_902827175.1). Lineage (NCBI taxonomy): Eukaryota > Metazoa > Chordata > Actinopteri > Perciformes > Bathydraconidae > Gymnodraco > Gymnodraco acuticeps. Next base: position 361,721 of record NW_022989979.1, read on the forward strand.
GACGCATGTAAGACCTGAGCAAACTAAAAGGACAAGACGATTTTTCTGAATATTAGCTCTGTGTAAAAGTAATGGAATTGCCGCATTAATTTAAACGCCACCCCTTGTGTTAGCAATGTACAGAGAGCTCCTAGAGAAAACATTTAGTCTTCACAAATGTTGGTTTAAATGTTGTTGGATGAAGAAGGTGTTTGGTAGGTCTTCAGCTAGATGGTACTTGGGGTGTCTTTTTGGTGGAGTTGGTTACAGTGTATACAAGTTTGACAACCTAGGCCAGAAGCAGAATCATTTCATTGAGTTTGTAGCAGATTTGCATTTCAGACTCTTCATTTGCAATATTAACAGGATTTTAAAGTCATTTGTATCTTCTGTTTACACATTTCTCCATTTGGCCTGTAATTGTAGTCTGCTTCTTTATATTCCCTTTCCACTTTCATAAAGAAAACGCCATGTGCTAAGATAACAAGTAACATCTTAATGATTAAATGAAACATGACCACATATCTAAATAGTTCTTCAACATTATGCGAGCACAATTACCTTTTCCTTAACTCACACCACAGAAGGTTGGTCTACTGACTCAGATCTGAGAAGGTTTGGTCCAAATTTCACATCAATAACAGATGAGGTAGTAATCGGCTCTCTGACACACACACACACACACACACACACACACACACACACACACACACACACACACACACACACACACACACACACACACACACACACACACACACACACACACACACACACACACACACACACAGGCTTGCACCATTTGCATAATAGTATTTCCCTTTTTCCTCCATTCCCCAAATAGCTCCCCTGATTTTTTTCTCTCTCTCTCTCTCCACATTGTCTCGTGTTCTCCTGATGGAAAAAGGCTTGACTGTAAACAAATACAATTCCCTTAGAGGCCCACAAACTGAGACATGGGATTGTGGGGAAGGAATTCATCTGCGCTCAAACTGAGCGTGGCCACAGTATGGTGGCTATTTATTTCCTGACGAGTCAGATAGACCTCAACTCTAGGCTAACATTAGTCATTTATGAATAATTTATTAATGGAAATTTCAAAATGAAATATGATTTTTATAGGTTGTTATGAATATCCTGTTGCCCTGTTTTAGGAAATGAAAACTAGGTAGAGCTATATATTTGTAACGAGTTTTTTTTAAAGATTTCGAATGTAAAAATGTTGTATGGTCTATAACAAAACCAGGACAATGTGGGCCCAAACAAACACAGGCTTTGTGTCCTGGGTTAAAGATTCCCCCTTATAAATACAATTTCTGTAGTATGGAGAGTAAAGTTGTATTTGTGTTCAATATGAGTCCGACCAGTTTAACCATCTCCATCCTTCAGAGCCTTTGCCTTTGACCTTTTCTTACTTTTGATCTTTTGGGGTAGAGAGAATTAAAAAGACCCTCTCTCTTATTACTCTATCCCAATGTAGGCAGACTGATTGGTGCTGGGGTGGGCATTTGGACCCAGGGCAGCATGGATGGGTGGTAGCTCCATAAGCCTTGCTGATTTATCACCTGAGTAATAGGAAGTGATTGAAGGGAAATTCAAATGAACTCTCTCTGACAGGCACACGTGCAGACACACAGATGAGCACACAACACACACACACACACACACACACACACACACACACACACACACACACACACACACACACACACACACACACACACACACACACACACACACACACACACACACACACACACATTAATACTGGGGCTTAATAGACTAGAGAGAGGGGGAACAAGAGCCGTAGAGGGAGATGAGATAAAAGGATGGCTTGTTAGGGGGGAAAGATAAAGTTAAGGAGACAAATAGGATAAAAAAGTAACTACTGGGGACAGATAAAATAAGATATGCTTGTGAAGAACGTGAGCAATTTTAATTCTTATCTATTTAAGTGGGATGGTGGAAGAAGAAAAAATGAATGAGGCTCGTGTTTCAGTGCAAGAAAGCTAAAAGATAATGAGCAGGTTGAAATAACCACGGAAATTATCGTATATTAGGATACCATTATAATATACTGTTGGTACCTGAAATTGAGCCACTTGCGTCTGTTTCTCTCTCGTCTGTGCTTCGTCCCTCTCTCTTTCTTTCACTAATACACACACTGACACCCTCACATGCTGCCACCATCAACATCAGGGCCAAGTTTGAATCAAGTATCCTTTTGGAATGTCAGCCACAACACAGCGTTGCCCCCCTTGACCATAACCCCATCAAGCAGTGCCACACACACACACACACACACACACACACACACACACACACACACACACACACACACACACACACACACGCACACGCACACACGCACGCACGCACGCACGCACACGCACACATAAACACACACACGCACACACACACACACACACACACACACACATAAACACACACACACACACACACACACACACACACACACACACACACACACACACACACACACACACACACACACACACAGCTCAGCCCACATACCAAAGAGGCTGAGCTGTAGCTGTCAGTGTTAAGGGTATGACTGTCAATCATTCCCTCTGGGAAATACAGGAAGAAGGGGGGTGGTCGACTAGACAGGATGAGAGAAGGAAGGTAAGAAAGAGGGACAGACAGCAGTGTGAGAGAGAGAAAGAGAGAGAGTGACAAAATGCATGTGTGTATGTGCACCTCTTTGTAATCACAATGCAGCGTCCTAAAGCCAGTTTGACCCCAGGGCGACCCGCCGTTTAAAGCCCCTATGCCTGACCCCAGTGGCTTGACCGGGCTCAGAGACGACACTGACCTATGAATCATGGGTATTATAGTCTTGAGTCATAGTCTATAGAGCTACTAGAGCCAATCCCTGTCGACCTCTCGCCCTCTCGCCCTATACCACTCCACTCCCCATGTCGGTCACAGGGAAGTGAATGGGCTAAAAAGCGAAACCCTGCCCTAGAGGTCTAAGGCTGTACCCTACATGTGACTCCATACACTCCTCTAGTGTGAGTTTGTCCTTTTGCCCTTGACACCGACTGAATAAATACATCTGAATAAGGGATGCTTTTCAAGGCGGTTGAAACCAGAAACTTTGGCAAAATATTTCCTTAATATTTTGCGTAGGGCTGCAGATAAGAGGACACCTGAGAAAATCTAGAGAGAATATAAATGCTTGCTTGTTGTCATTTTGTTATTCCGCGTCCTACTTACACTTGTTTATTCCACTCAGAGTTACATTAACTAAACTGCTGAGAAAGGGCGGGAGGTCAATTTAGATGTTGCTATAAGACATGCATATAATCCCTTTCTTGCTCATGTTTCTTTTTTCACATGCAAACGACACACAAATGCAGCACATTCCCAATAGGCATCAGCATGCGGACAGCTCCTTTGGCATCCCTAAACAGCAGGAAGTGAGGTCATAATGAGAGCCAGGTCAATATGTTCATTAACCACTGCAGTGTATCTGGATTATAGGAACATCAATAGGCCTGAGTGGGTCTCTGTTGCAGCCATCACAATGTCTATCAGACCACAGAGACTCACAGCAGTGTGTCGGACTGACAGAGAAACACGACTTGATGCTTTCATTTTCACATCTCTCAGTGGAAAAACAAAACAGATGAACCAGGAAAAAATGCAATTATTCTGCATTGTTGGGGAGATATACACATATTTATTTGGGATTTTCTGAACAGACCGACTAATTTCTTTGAGTTTGGCAAGGCATGGCAAGGCGTAGCAGGGTGGACAGGCTGTTAGCTAAAAGCAGAGGCAAGCATTTCCGTTAGTGTTTGTCATTTGTATGAATGAAGTTGCTTTTCTAAATACAAACAACATATTTGTAGATCAAACAAACAACTTTTGTATTCACTGACAAAGTTTACCAAGCTAACACCAAGGCAAATCCAGGTTAGAGCACCATAGATTTAAGACTGCCCTCTGTAACTAATCCTCGAAAATGTTCGTAGTAATCCTTAATCAATCTATGAATATACAGTAGCCTCACTGCATACTCTTGTTTCTTTTACATTATCATTTTTGTGTTTAATTCATGTATTACCTCTGGTCAGATTTTGCATCTGCGAGTAACAATATTATTTACATACTGTTGGGATTACCAGGTTTAGACCGTTATTTACTGGCACGGAAATATGTGGCATCTCGTCAAAGGCCAACCAGTCACTATTTGAGGTCACTCACTCCTTACTTTAAGAATACCTATAAAAAGCTTTTGCAAAGTTAGCGCAGCAAGCATGTGAAATCTTCGGTTTGCATTAGTGGTACCTAGCATTAGAGAACCCTAAAGTTGTGTCGTACCCTCAACCTACTCTCAAACTCAGCCTCGGCCCAGAGCCTGCGGTGCCACGCCCTTACCTTGCCAGAGTCAGGGCTCACATAGAGGTCAGAGCTGGATTGGATTGGACATGGTCTGTCAAACAGGCGGTCCAATACCTCGATCTGCTGCGGCGAGAACAGCTCCCCTCTCATCTGCTTTCGGAGGAAGTCCCGCCCACTGTGGCCATGCCCGTTGGCCAGCGGCGACTCCAGTAATCCTACATGAGAAAGACAGGAGAAAGGAGTGTGGTTAGAGAGGTTGTACACGGAGGATATTTAATGGAGGAATATGAGGCTGAAAAGAGAAATAGAGGAGGTTTAAAGAGGGTTTGAGTCTAATGTGAATTGCAGAGGGAAGAAACCAGTCTCAGGCAATGATGGAGAAATGAAGGGAGGTGTGTGTTGATAAAATAATTTAGTGAGGCAGATGTGGAGAGAGAAGTTGGAGCAAAGTATGGACTCATGAACCCCACTGAGCTGATTTCAGACTGAGTGACTTCATAGATTGTGGAGACTCAGAGAAAATGCTATACAAATGCAATCCAATTCTCTCATTCTTGATCTCTCAAAAGTACACTTTCGCCTCTCATATATAACACACCTCTCCATTCCTCTTGTCGTATCACTCATACACACACAGACACACAAATATATATTGCTGGGGTATCAGTATTAGACCGTGAGCTCTCGTATCCTGCAGTTATTGCAAGGCTGAGGGACTGAACGAGACAATTATAAGAACTCTGAAGAGTCGCGGCCCACAAATGATTAGAAAAGAGAGAACCAGAGAGAAAGATAAAGAGAAAAAGGGGATGAGGGTGAAAATCCCCCTCCATAGAGCCAATTCATTGCTTCAAACCGCTCCTGAGAGCCTATTTTAGTCCTGGGGTCACTGTGCGTTTTTTGTGTGGGAGTGTGTGTTTGGTGTGTGGCGTGTGTTTATGTCAGTGTGTGAGTGTGTGTCCGGTGGCAGAGACACTGATATGACAGATAGTTGGAGAGGGGAAAGGAGCTTCAATTTTTTTTTCATTTGGACAGGGAATACAGATCCATTTGTGCAAGACTCTGATCCTAAAGAAAAACAAAGACCGATGTAAAAAAAATAAAGAAAGTGGACACACTAGAACAAGGGCTTCAGGGAATTTTACCACATTCAACATTACATGATAATTACACTTGATTACAAGTTGGCTCTTATGATCCATTACCATCCCTTATTTCCAAACCACAGCCAAGAGTACTTAACAGAATTTATTTTAATTTTTAAAAGGATCATAACCAAAGCAGAGCCAGGGATACTCTTATTTCTTTAACTCCCTCATTTGTAAGCAGATTATTTCATTTGACATTTCTAGAGGCATTTATTAATGCTGACTCGAGAGCCATCATGTGAGGCAGTACACCTGCCCAGGTCCAGAAGAACACCTCTAGGATTCAAAGCCAATATAAGATAGTGGCCACACTGTGGAATTACAACTCTGGGTCTATCAAGCCATTTAGACAGAAAATAATTCAGACAGAAAATAATGTCTCCCAATAAATTAATAAAATAATGATCAATAATTCCCAGCTGTATAATACTACAACTGGTTGCAAACTCTTTTATTTTCCGAGTTTAGGTGGTAATGTCATTGGCACAAGGAATATTTTTCAGTTCGCCGCAAAGACTTCTAGTGAACCTGGAATCAGGAGACAGTATCTGTCTGCCAACAAAAACACCTCACACTCACAGAGTGCTGCATAACTCACAAAACCTCGCCATACCTTTTCAGTACACAAAACCTCTTTCACCCACTCTCTTACAAACACTGCTTGATCATAATCTCTCTTTCTCGTCTATAGTCACGCACACACACACACAAAGTCATATACAGGTGCTGGGAGCAGTGTGAGTGTATGGTCCAGGTCTCTGGTGACAGACCAATCAGGGGGGAGATAAAGCCGGTATGATGCTTTAGCCTGGTAACCCACGGCGACCCATTTAATCCCACCGGCCAGTCCCCATGATGGAATTCAATTGATCAATCATGTAGCTCTGATGGCACCATTTCAGCAAGCTTATTGCTTTCTGCTTCTGTCTGTCGCACACACACACACACAAAAATACACACACACGACTGAATGCACACTGAAAGTCTCACCCTTGTCTCTCATGACGGAGTGTCTACAAAGTACAGACCGAAGGATACGACAGAACCTACTGTAATCGAGTAGTAAAAGCAAATCTTTAACTTGTAATAATCAATATACTCCATTCGTGTGTGTGTGTGTGTGTGTGTGTGTGTGTGTGTGTGTGTGTGTGTGTGTGTGTGTGTGTGTGTGTGTGTGTGTGTGTGTGTGTGTGTGTGTGTGTGTGTGTGTGTGTGTGTGTGTGTGTGTGTGTGTGTGTGTGTGTGTGTGTGTGTGTGTGTGTGTGTGTGTGTGTGTGTGTGTCTGAGGGTGTGGGTGGGTAGTTTGATATCCGGCTGGTCTCATTGTATCCACGGATGGGTAAAGAAACGCATTGCCGTGACGGGTTAAATCCTATTCACTGTTGGATACCCGTGCACAGGCACACACACACACACACACACACACACACACACACACACACACACACACACACACACACACACACACACACACACACACACACACACACACACAAACACACAGCTGCCTCTACCTCTGTGAGTCAGTCTCAGAAGGGAAGCGCTTCTCTTCCCTCTTTTTCAGAGCAGAACAAAACAAACAATGAGCCCTTATTGTTCTCCTTTTTCCTCTCTCTTCCGCCTTCACTATATATCTCCTATGCTCTCTCTCTCCCTCTATCCCTCACCGTCTCCCTCTGACTAGGCCTGCATTGGCCATTTATTCGACAACACAAGAACAGTTGAATTATTAAATCCAAATACCTTTGAGAATTAGATAGGTTGTCACCTGTTTGCGTGTTTCAGTGCATGTTTTGTGTGCATAGAAGTGTGTGTGTGTGTGTGTGTTTGTATGTGTGTGACAAACTCCAGAGATCAAAGTTTTAGGGGGCGGGAGGCACTGAGAGAAACTCTTAAGTTAAGGGCGGAGCTCCCCTCCTTCCTCTCCTCCATCCTCCATCCTCCATCTTTTGCTCACACCCAGCATCTTTTATCTGCTAAGCTGCTGCATGTCACAGTGGATGCACAAGGGGGTGAGAGGTCATCTTGGCATTCTGGGTAAATCTTTCTTGTTCATGCAAACGACACTTTTTATATACATGTACACTTGTGATTTTTTTCAATAAAACTGAAAATACTTTTTATTCAAGGAAGATTCCCTTGAAATGCACACCTGTACCTATTTTAAATGAGTATGCATGTACACACACACCACACACACACACACACACACACACACACACACACACACACACACACACACACACACACACACACACAGACAGAGAGGCTGTGTAAGAGAATAGGTTAAGATACAATAGTCCCCTTTTGGCCCCACAAGTCAAGTTCTTCCATTCACTCCCATTCATCTACATTTTGCCCCCAGCCTCCCCCACTTCCCCTCGCTTTGGCTGGGGGCAGAGGTCACCACAGGGCATTACCCTCACACACTCCTCCTGCCGACACACACACATAACATGATCCCGCCTTGCAGTGTTCCCATCAGTTGCACAGCTGCCACTTCTATGCTTGTAAGGTTACAGCGCACATAAAAGGTTTCCTGCACAAAGGTTCATATATGATATTATTAGATGTGATATGATCTTATTAATCAAGTACATAATATCACAAAAGCCTACCTGACTTTTTTTGGCAGCAGACATTTTGACTTATCAGAGCACAGGTGGCACAAATAACACCAACAGTAGGGTCAAAGGGAGCCATACTAGTAAACAATTACACATGACTGTATATGAGGTTGTTGTTGAAGAGGAACAACTTCATGGAATTCAGCTACCAATAATATTATTAATATTATTAATTGCACCTGTGTATTTTCCTGCCATCTCTGCTGTGAAAAGGTCTGGTTGATTTCCAAAACAAACTGAGAAAGAAGGATTCTCTCAAATGCAAAATAATACTGGAAATCCCCTCATGTCTTTTATCATTTTTAAGAGTTTTATTCTCAAACAATGGACTGACAAAAGGCTTAATGCAGAAACATGCAAGTTCATTAAAAATAGAATCCAACAAAATGATCAAGACATGAGGAAACTCCCTGCATTATTTAGCATTTGAGTGAAATAGATAAGATAAGATAGTACTTTATTGATCTTTCCTGATAGGGTTTTTTTGGGCAGCAAAAACATTGTTTTCTTATTTTTATCAGGCCTATAAAGCACTGTCTTATTACTGCACATTACTGCACATTATTACACACATAAAACACTAATGTAACAAATTCCCTGTACTAAGAGAAAGATACAGTATAACGACAAAGTCAACATGACATAGCTGTGTGATTGTGGGTCTTGTGTGTGTGTGTGTGTGTGTGTGTGTGTGTGTGTGTGTGTGTGTGTGTGTGTGTGTGTGTGTGTGTGTGTGTGTGTGTGTGTGTGTGTGTGTGTGTGTGTGTGTGTGTGTGTGTGTGTGTGTGTGTGTGTGTGTGTGTGTGTGTGTGTGTGTGTGTGTGTGTGTGTGTGTGTGACTTGTTTATGTATTTTTCCTTCTGTGTACAAATGTTTGTACCGACAAGCATATGGGAGATTGTGTGTGAGAAGCTTGCATTATTGTGTGTTGGTGTCTGTATTTGTGTGTCCATGTCAGTGCATGCTGTTCCCCCCTGTCGCCCCGTGCTGTGTGTGTGTGTCATTATCCAGCGGGGGCTGCTCTAATGGAAGCTGTGATTAGCAATGCTGTTAATTAGACCACAGAGCCAACCGCTCAGACCTCTGCCACAGGAACACTGCAGATAAAACACACAAGCCAAACGTGACGCGGAGCCACACAATGCTTAGTGGACGCTTCAGTGAAACGTGATAGAATACTTTCCATATGAATTGTGAAACACAACGTCCAGTCGTATAAAAAAAAAAAAAGACCACACATGTAGCACATGGTTTAGCACGTCATGTGAGAACAAAGTGAAACAATAATGCTCCTAATGAGATAACAGAGCTTCGATTTCAACTGTAGATTCGCCCACAGTGTCTGTGCTACAGACGGCAGATCACACATAGTAATGTTGGATACATTTGTGTAATTATACATGACTTATTATTCTCGTCAATGCAATATGGCTTTATAAGAAAAGTAGATCCCTAATATACATCTTAAATTATTATAGCTTTTTTCAAAGATGTATCTAATAACACTTACTATGGTTTCGTTCCCAGTAAGACATTTCAATAAGCTAGCAGTCAAACTGTGGACAACAAACGTCTGAAACAATATAAGTCACTCTTGTGCTTTTCATTCTATAAAAGTCAACATTTCTGCTGTGGAAAGAACAATTGTAGACCAGAATTGAGCATTATGAAATAATTATATGATGTGCTCTGTGGCCACTAGGGTTCCTTCCTTATATTTGGGAATTTCTAACTGAATATCCGGAATTTCTTTAAAAGAAAATGCATATTTTCTACTTGATGGCAACCCCACTAGGGTTCCTGTGGCCACTCAAGGTTCCTTCCTTATATTTGGGAATTTCTAACTGAATATCCGGAATTTCTTTAAAAGAAAATGCATATTTTCTACTTGATGGCACTATTTCTCCAAACGGGTACTATTAAACAATTTTAGGCGTACAACAATAACATTTAATTCAAGTTACCAAGCACCAGTCACATTTTGGGGAAATATGGCATTTATGTTTATATCATGTATCAATTTAAGGGAGTTTAAACTGTTCTAATGAATCTACAAAAGTCTAATGGTTTTTCTTCTGTTGCAATATTTGTATACACTGTTTGCGATATTTTTAGTTTTTGATGATAATCTGGCTTTTCCTCTTTTTTTATTAACTTCATATGTCAGAATTTTTTGAGGGATACAAAACAAGCTTAACTTTTATCCACCATGTGTTCACCCTAACATCTACTCCTTCCCTTGTGTGGAGAAAGTGGAGTTTGTGATCTCTATACACCTATGCTGTGTGTGTGTGTGTGTGTGTGTGTGTGTGTGTGTTGCCTAGCATTACTATACTTGTGGGGACCTAAATCTGTTTACATAGTCACGTGTAGGGACTCGCCTCCCTTATGGGGACAAAATTGATGGATCATTAATTTTAGGGTGAAGACTTGGTTAGGATTAGGTTAAGGGTAAGGGTTAGGGTTAGGCATGTGTTGGTTATGGTTAAGGTTAGGATAAGTCTCCAGGAAATGCATGAAAGTCAATGTAATGTCCCCTGAAGTGATGTATACATGGTATGTGTGTGTGTGTGTGTGTGTGTGTGTGTGTGTGTGTGTGTGTGTGTGTGTGTGTGTGTGTGTGTGTGTGTGTGTGTGTGTGTGTGTGTGTGTGTGTGTGTGTGTGTGTGTGTGTGTGTGTGTGTGTGTGTGTGTGTGTGTGTGTGTGTGTGTGTGTGTGTGTGTGTGTGTGTGTGTGTGTGTGTGCGCGTGTGTGTGTGTGTATGTGTGTGTACACTGTATGTGTGTTTGAGTGCGTGTCAGGTCTAAAGTCTTTGTGCTCTGCTGATGGGTAAGTGGGCTGTATCCGAGCATATCAAAACGCTCAAGGTGCACCTGGGATTTATCCTGGAACCTGCTGGAATGTTTTGGGAAATTCATCAACAGTGGGAAAAGGACCCCATACTGTATGAGTGTGTGTGCGTCCGTGTGTTAGACACAGAGAGCGAGAAATAGCCCCCAGTGGCGTTCTGTCACCCCCCCTTCGCTCCGACATCTGGTCCTGTCTCATTTACCGTAGGAGACTGTCTGTGTGATTGCTTTTTAATGCCACTGACACTGCCACATACACACACAAACATGCACATTTACACATAAACATATACATACAGTACATGTGAGCACCCCCATATACACACACAAGCTCAGAACCCCCATTAACATACGTACACCATTGATCCGGTATGACAGCATATATGATCGATAGTGCATGCATAAACTGACTCCTCAGGTAACTCTCCAGTGAAGCACCGTTAGTAAACAAATAGGGCTCTCTGAATGAAGATGTTTGGTTTAGAACTCCCACATTGCATCTGCACACACACTCTTACACACATCTGTCATTGATCCGAGTTCTTCCCATCTGGGCTCTCCATGGTGGGAGAGAAGGGAGGGGGTTGTGAGGCTGGCCGCCACAGTTATGAATGTTGTGTATATTTAAGTCCACTTGGAAAAGTTATTTCTATCAAAATTTATAAAAACGCAAGAGATGGGGTTAAAATAAATACAGCCAAGCGCACACACATATTATTTTTGCTCACCTTCGTCTCTCTTCCTCTTGCCCACATCGGCAGCTGAGCTGATTCCCAGAATGCCACTGATGGAGTACGAGGAGCCGGCTGAGTCGTTGGTCACTCCCGACACTTGTGTGGCCGCTACAGAAGTTGCTGCAGACAGAAACTTAGAGTAAATTCATCGGCAAATAAAAAATATAACTTTTAATGTTTATTTTGAAGCATTAAAAGTTGTGTTTATGATCATAAGGACAAAATCTTAGATCATCATTCAAATGGCACTGTTTATGATAACATGATGCCACCTAACACTCGAGGGGGAAGAACTATTAAAAGTTAACAGAGAAATTAAATATTGAATTGCTGACCCACGCAAAAACTGTTGATATTTCTGCATATGTATTGTTGATACCTTTGCAACTACATACCATATATATTTGCTACCTCTTTCCCAGCTGTTTTGTATTGTTTGTTTTTTTACTTAAAGAGCAACACTCACATGTCTTCATTCAGTTATTTGTGACACATTCACAATCGAAGATACAGAACAAAAAACTATGAGTGAAATCCTATTTCTCTCTACTTAAACTCAACATAGAGGCACTTTAATCCTCTAAAACCTTTACTCAGCCATACAGACCCAAACAAATCCACAAAGGACCGGAGTCTGTCTGCGTTTTACCCTTCGTTGTCTCCACCTCTAATCGTCCCCCTGGAGCAGACAAGTTCCTCGCACACAGCGACATACTTGTCACCGCTTCAGTGACAAACACACACATTGTGCAACCTCCTGACACACACACAAACACGCACACACCAACACATACAGTCACTCATTCCTCGGTCCCTTATCTGTGCCCCTGTAAGCGGACATGGGGTTGAGTGACAGTATGGTATCCCAGGAGGGACATAAAGGTGTGGAGACAGACATCCTAATCCTCTCTCCCAGCAGACCCCCAAACACAGAAAGACGAGACCGAAAGGGGAATAAAAAGAAACGATAAAGCTGAGGATCAAGGTCCCTTCCAGCTGTTACTCCTTCGCTAACGACAAGGAAAGTATAATGAATGCAGATCCCTCCTTTTCCCATCACTTGATTTAGCACTTCAATTATCTAATTTTCCTTTCTCTTTCTTTTCACTCTTTTTTTTATCAGACGTAGCGCTTTTATTCAGCAAATCCAAATGTTCAATTTTCCGCCTGGGAGTGGGACCCATTTATCTGTGTAATCTGTAAGCGTGTGTACGTGCAGGTGCGTGTGTGTCTGGTTGCATCTAGCTGTGCTTGCATGTGTGTATGTGTGTGCGCCTGCTAAATGTGTGTAAAGGCAGGAGTCAGGGAGCAGTGTGTGTGAAATTAATTTAGATTAATAGACAATGTGTGATCATGAAGATATGAGATACACCGAAACACAATCCACTGCAGGGCAAAGAGTGGAGGAGAGGGAGAGAAGCTTTCAGATATATTTGTTCTAAGATATTCATCGAGGAAAAGGAAATAATGTTTCAGTCATAGCTGTAATAGATATACTGCTTGTCTGTAACATGGTTAGAAACTACAATGAGCAGCCAAACCATGTTTAAGGAGGAGATTCAAGGGTCTTTTGATCAAGAATATTAAATTCCCTCTTTAGTGACAGAAACTTTTTTTTTTTTACCAACACACTTTAATGTCCTCGCGATCTACTTTATGATGGAATTATCCCACGAACCGGCATTTAGCTGTGAAACCATGTTTGTGATCATTCGATTGAACACAAACTCATTTAGGAATAGTCAGAAAACAGTTACAGTAAACAAGATCAGTCATAATCTAATATCTGCCATACAGCTTTTATCATTTTAAAATGATTATGTGATTCAGAGGCACATATTCCAAAGCAAATGTGCAATTTATCAAATCCAACATGTGGATAATGTTGACCTTTGTAGCCTCTGAGTGGACCTCAGGGTAGTTACGTCAAGTCAGATTTATAAATCCAGCACTGCTGTAATTTAAACATTTTGCGTTATAGGCAATTCAGAATCATGATATCCATTAGGAGACTTATCAATGATTATGATGATTGTTTTATGTGCAATAAGCTGGACGCCTCTTTTGTATGATCCTCTGTTACTGATTCTACTTTTTCTACTCCACTCTTCAACTCTTCACTTTACACTCAACAACAACAAGATAACAAATGTAGTTTAAGAAATGATTACCCCAAACCATCACATCAATTAAATAATGTTTACAGTAATAAGCAATACATGAACTACTTGTAAATTAACTAACTTCCCTTTCAGACTGTTCATTTTGGGACATCTTGATCGAAACATTCAAGCAAAGACATTTGTGGCAGACATTTCACACCGTGAGTTAGGGTTCAGAATCTCAATACGTTGCTTTGTTCCACATACGGCACACCAGCTCCTGAGAGAATCATACGAAAACGGCCGTGCTGTAAAATTTGCAGTTTGAAAGATTTCTTAAAGCAGCAGACCTACCTAAGTTGTGAGCCGACATTGAGCCCGTTTGGCCGGGCGGCTGCTGAACCTTTGTCCGAATGATCCTGCAGGAGGAGAGAGGAGATATTAGTGTGTGTGTGTGTGTGTGTGTGTGTGTGTGTGTGTGTGTGTGTGTGTGTGTGTGTGTGTGTGTGTGTGTGTGTGTGTGTGTGTGTGTGTGTGTGTGTGTGTGTGTGTGTGTGTGTGTGTGTGTGTGTGTGTGTGTGTGTGTGTGTGTGTGTGTGTGTGTGTGTGTGTGTGTGTGTGTGTGTGTGTGTGTGTGTGTGTGTGTGTGTGTGAGAGGATTCTGAGTGACAGAGAGAACATGACCATCGTGGGAGCTAAACTGTGTGTGTGTGTGTGTGTGTGTGTGTGTGTGTGTGTGTGTGTGTGTGTGTGTGTGTGTGTGTGTGTGTGTGTGTGTGTGTGTGTGTGTGTGTGTGGGTGTGTGTGTGTGTGTGTGTGTGTGTGTGTGTGTGTGTGTGTGTGTGTGTGTGTGTGTGTGTGTGTGTGTGTGGCAGGCTGACATGGCAGAGGGGCCTCACACTTCCTGCTTGGCTGCTCATGCAAGTCTTTTCTTCCTCTTTCCTTCCTTTTCTTTTCCTTTCCTCCCCTTTTCCTCTCCTCTCATGTTGTCTCATTTCCTTTCCTTTTCCTTTCTTTCCTTCCCTTTTGTATCTGTTGCTCTCCTTTCTCTCGCACACCTTCCTTTCCTTTTGTCTGCCTCTTTTGCTCACTCCTTCTCTCTCTTATTTCACTATCCCTGCCTCTCTCTCTGGCTCTATGCTCAGGGGAAAGGGTTGTCATTGTACCATCGTGTTGAACCACTGAGCTGCAGCCACTTCATACATATGGAGACCGGGGCCTCTTTGCCATTCTCTTTTCCTCTCCCGGACACACACACACACACACACACACACACACACACACACACACACACACACACACACACACACGCACACACACCACACACACACACACACACACACACACACACACACACACACACACACACACACACACAGACAGACACAGACACAGACACACACACACACATAAAACACTCTGTATTATTTTTGCTCTGAGCTCTACCTTCTTTCAGTACCTGTTGCTATGAGTTGATGCTCAAAAACACACACACATTTACTCAGACAGTAGTACCTGTTGATGGAGCTGACACTGGGGACGCTGTCGTTGTCACACACTCTCTCGGCCAGCAGCCTGTCCCGGATCTCCCAGGCAAACATGGTGGGGTTTTGGCGTTTGTAATCGGCGATCTTGTCGACCACTTTGGGAGTAGCAACCTTTGGTTTGGATCCCCCAATTACCCCGGGGCGGATGCTGCCCGTTTCATAGTACCTGCCAATCAAAGCGCAGAAAATGCTCGCGTTGGTCATGATGGGCAATACAAGAAGGTTGTTGTTTCTTTAGAAGTGTAGGAAATAAGCTGTTAGAAGGTTAACATTTGTACATTCTGAATCTTTTACTGCTAGTGCCACAGTGTTGATTTTATTATAAAAAAGGCAATATCACAATTTTAACCAATATCCCATGGTGCAACAGAATGTCTTCTCTTACTCTTTATCACAAATGAGACTGCACATTTGATGAAAACAATGTATAAATATGTTCTCTCTATGTTTTAACCATGTATACTTTTTACTAAGAACATTATTCTGGATCTTTTGAACACAACTTGCTCTTACAATTATACAAGTTGTATTAGTATAACTTGATAATACTCCTAAGAAGATATTGCTTGGACAGCATACAGTTGGTTAAGGCCCTGTCACACTGTCCCGAAATTGACACCCGATGGACACACGATAAAGGAAATGTTCAAATTCGGCTGTGATCGTAGCAACATCTGGCCATTCGTGAGGGCATCTTAAGCCATCGTATGACCGCCGGTGGAGTTTCTCAGGCTCCGGCAGCAACTTCGTGAGCGGCAACTTCGTGAGGCACTCGTGAGGGGATCTTGTCAAATCGTGTCATCTTCGTGTTATCATCGGTGCATTCACCCTCACTCTGATCGATGGCACCGATGATAACAAGATGCCCTCACGATGGCCTTACGAAGGGCAACATTTACACACGAGTTCAACACGAAAATGAACCTTCGCAAGGTCCTTCAGCAATTTTTTGGCATGCCAAAGATTTTGCCACTGCTCACGAAGTTGCTGCCGGAGCCTGAGAAACTCCACCGGCGGTCATTCGATGGCTTAAGATGCCCTCACGAATGGCCCGATGTTGTTACGATCACAGCCGAATTTGAACATTTCCTTTATCGTGTGTCCATCGGGTTGTTTTATTGCACAACAAAATCATGTAAATATATTATGTAAATAACCCAATTTGTGTTCTGTGAAACTAAAAAGGATATAATATATTATTTTGAAGGACAGTTGACAGGAAGTTGTTGTTGTTATGGAAACAACATTACGGAGAAAACGTAATATTTTCTACATATAACGACGGATAAAGTAAAGAACAAAGTCTGAAAATATCAGTACAGTATCATAGTACTGTAACATAATTGTTTTTGGTACTTTCATTGCCGTTGTATGTCTTAAATGTAATGTAAATGTTGCCTTTGTGTGTGGTTCGGGGCCATCTTCGTGCGAAATTCACAATTCCATATTCGTGTGTCCATCGGGTGTCAATTTCGGGACAGTGTGACAGGGCCTTTAAGCCCCTGTCACACTCTCCCGAAATTGACACCCGATGGACACACGATAAAGGAAATGTTCAAATTCGGCTGTGATCGTAGCAACATCGGGCCATTCGTGAGGGCATCTAAGCCATCGTATGACCGCCGGTGGAGTTTCTCAGGCTCCGGCAGCAACTTCGTGAGCGGCAACTTCGTAAGGCACTCGTGAGGACATCTTGTCAAATCGTGTCATCTTCGTATTATCATCGGTGCCATCGGGCATTCGCCTTCACTCTGATCGGGGCGAATGCCCGATGGCCCCGATGATAACAAGATGCCCTCACGATGGCCTTACGAAGGGCACAATTGACACACGAATTCAACACGAAAATGAACCTTCGCAAGGTCCTTCGGCAATTTTTTGGCATGCCAAAGATTTTGCCACTGCTCACAAAGTTGCTGCCGGAGCCTGAGAAACTCCACCGGCGGTCATACGATGGCTTAAGATGCCCTCACGAATGGCCCGATGTTGCTACGATCACAGCCGAATTTGAACATTTCCTTTATCGTGTTGTTTTATTGCACAACAAAATCATGTAAACATATTATGTAAATAACCCAATTTGTGTTCTGTGAAACTAAAAAGGATATCATATTATATTTTGAAGGACAGTTGACAGGAAGTTGTTGTTGTTATGGAAACAACATTAGGCCTACGGAGAAAACGTAATATTTTCTACATATAAAGACGGATAAAGTAAAGAACAAAGTCTGAAGATATCAGTACAGTATCATAGTACTGTAACATAATTGTTTTTGGTACTTTCATTGCAGTTGTATGTCTTAAATGTAATGTAAATGTTGCCTTCGTGTGTGGTTCGGGGCCATCTTCGTGCGAAATTCACAATTCCATATTCGTGTGTCCATCGGGTGTCAATTTCGGGACAGTGTGACAGGGGCTTTAACAACAGCGTTTTTTTGCTAAAATCAGTCTAACAGGAGCACATTTTTTGCATTTCTTCCTCAGATTTAGATTTTGTACAATCTTGTCACTTTACTCCTCGTGGTGTGGACATTGTTGCACCCAGTCTCAACTCTTCCCTATATGCCTTCTCAGTAAATAACGACCTTCCCACTGCTGTCAGGGCTTCCTTCTGGCTTGAATTCAAAATTATTTTAAAATACTTCACTTATCTCTGGCCTGTCCCCCTCACTCTCCTCCTCTATTTGCACCTGATCTTGAAAAAGATGAACCTTTAGTCTCGTGGTGTTTTATTTCTTGATGAATAGGTTGGTCTACATTCTCACTGTCCTTACTGACAAAGAGAAGTGAGCTGATTGATGGTATGCAAAATACACAGAGCTTGTCCTGAGCAAATATGCCTTTTTTGTTAATTCAACTGAGACTAATATGACTCTGATTTAAAATATCAAGTGATTATCTTCCAAAGTCAGAGTATTTGCAGTGAGAAATTCCCCTGTTGTTTACAGTTTATCCTTCAACTGCAGTCATATTTCTTCCGAAACATAAAGAGACATTTCTTTAAAAAGACGAACACTTTGAAAGATATTCACTAGATTAGTTTAACTCTGAAACTGCTGTGAATTTCTATTATCTATAATTAAACGTCACAGTGTTTTTTTGCTGAGAACAAGGAATGTGAATTGTGTCACCCACCTCTTATATTCACAAGGTTTCAGTGTGGACAGGAGAATGAACTAAAGTGGCCAATAATGTGTTAATGTAATGACATATTCTTAAAAGAAACGAAAACCTTCAATAATTTGTAATATTAAGACGAAATATCATGAAGAAAAGACAGAACTTTTTTTTTTTATTACAATTGCGATATCTATTAACTCTGAAAACTTGATTGCTATATTGTATATTTATAGCCTGTCCTTGATACTTTTACTGATAGCTGGCCACATTAAGGATTATTGTAAACCCAATGGTATTGGACTCCATTGGTATTTGTCTCCGCTGTTAGCTCTATTTGAACTCTTTAGTTTGGTTGTCTTTTTCATATCAGTTCCTCTCTAAGATTGCATTTGTAGGCAACTGTTTGTGCTGCTGCTTTGGTACTAGCATTAGAAAATACTTTCTCCAGGCACTCTTAGGCAGAATAAGTTAAATTCAATGCCTAAATGAGTCAGGCTCATTGGTAAACCCATACAGTTCTCACCAGGGCGAAAGAGTAAAAACTATTTACATCTGGTACACAGGGTACAGATAAAGAGAAGACAAGTATGGTAATCATAATGTTAATGTCAATAGTTAATCATATTACCAAAAATGTAAACCATACAATGGATGACGAGGGTTTCTCTGGACTCACTGCATGCAACCGTGTTATCGTTGTCAGTGATTCAATTTTAGTAAAAATAAAAAGTTGTTTGTAATGATGCCCGACGTCATCAGAACAAACTGTTGATAACAGTGATCGATGGGATTCCAAAAATATTGATGATGGCTGACTGTTGTTTGTTGTGTCTTTGGCAATTTCACATTGTGACACAGAGGTAGGAAGAGGGTGGCACTGATACCAAACACACACACATACACACACAAATACAAACACACATGCACTGATTCAGGCGTTTCGTGTCCACCATGGCTATTTCATGAATGTATTTGCATGCAGAAGGGGCATGGGGGCAGGGGGGGGGCAGCAAATGCGCTGCAGCTCGCAGAAAAAGGGGGGATGCTGTGTGTGGATGCAAGCTGTCAGTCAGTCTTAAACCTGCTCTCCCCCTTTTTCTCTCTCTCCCTATCTCTCTCTTTCCACCGCTGTACCGTAGAGTTATCCCTTCCGTGAAGATGTGTGTTCCTTTAAATGTGAGTTTCCTTGTCTCTCTTTTTGTGTGTGTGAGTTGCGCATATGTGTGTGTGTTGCACAATTTGACTATTCACAGCTGGAGTATAAACACAGCTAAAGCAAAAAACAATCTATTTCCAAATGGAAAACTATTTAAATTATTCACAGCTGAATCATTGGTGAATAAACGAGCATGGTTATTGATACCCGCACAAACATTTGAGCTAATATACACACACACACACACACACACACACACACACACACACACACACACACACACACACACAGACAGACACACAGAGTGGTGGAGTTGGTGTTTTTGTTCTGTTGGCACCAGAGAGACAGAGAGGAGAGGATAAAACAACCCTCCCTCCCTCCTTCCATCCCTCGATCCCCTCTCCTCCCCCCTCACGGTAACGCTTCAGTGAGTTGAACGGCCAGGAAAGGGGAGAGAGAGGGAGAGAGAGAGGAAGACAGAGAGAGAAAGAAAGGCATGGGAGAACAATGAGCAACACATTTTTTTGATATAGCTGAGGGTCGCTGTAGCTAATCCTTCCCCTCCGTCCCCTCAAATGGTCTCTCTGTCTTTTTGCTTTTTCCTGCACTCTTCTTCTTTAACACGCTTTTCCCCGTTTTGATTATGTTCCTTGTTCTTGTCATTCTCCCTTTTCTCCATTTCCCTCTGTCTTTTGTTCCCCTTTTTTGGGGTGCAGAAATATGGTGCCACTTTCATTTTGATGCTAATTCCAAAAAGTGATGAATCTTTTCCCTTTTGTCCCCCTTTCTTCTCCGGGGACAGAACGAGCAGGGATTTACTCTTGAATGTAGCCTTGAAAAGGTAGAGATGGAGAGAAGAGTGAGCAGAGACACAGAAATATTGAGAGGGGTCGTATTAGAGGCTACTCAGTATTGGCATATCCAGCCATGCAGTGGGGTGGTTTTTGAACTACCTCTCTGAAAGGTTCATTTTGATGGGCTGTCTTCTGAGTGGTTAAACATTACTAATGGTGTTCCTCAAGGTTCTGTTTTAGGTCCACTTTTATTCTCCATCTACATCAATAGTTTAGGTGAAAATGTCGATGGAGCAACCTTACATTTTTATGCGGATGATACCGTTATGTATTGTGCAGGTCCCTCCATTAAGGAGGCTGTTGTTGAATTGCAAGCTGTTTTTAACATTATTCAGACTCAGCTCTCTGAACTAAAGCTTCTTTTAAATGTTGATAAAACCAAGGTAATGCTCTTTTCTAAAGCTAAAAAGACACCAGAGCCTGGAATAAAAATTGAAGTGGTTACCTGTTACAAATACCTGGGTATCTGGCTTGATGATTGTCTCACTTTTAAACGTCATGTCAATAACCTGCTTAAAAAGCTGAGGGTTAGGCTAGGTTTCTTCTACAGGAACAAGTCCTGTTTCTCGCTTGAGGCCAGGAAAAGGCTAGTCACTGTGACCTTTTTACCTGTGCTGGACTATGGTGATCTCATGTATATGAATGCACCTGCCAATTGCCTGGTCAAGTTAGATGCTTCATATCACAGTGCACTGAGATTTGTGACAAACTGTAAAGCATTAACCCATCACTGTACCCTGTATGCAAGGGCTGGTTTACTTTCACTAACTGTACGGAGGCTCAGTCACTGGTACATTTTTATATACAAAGCCATGTTAGGGAAACTTCCATCCTACATCTGCTCCCTGATCTCACGGCGAATTGTAAGTGGCTACTGCCTGAGATCGCATGCTGTGGTTTTATTAAATGTGCCAACTGCTAGGACTGTCTTAGGGAAGACAGCTTTTAGATGCGCAGCTCCTCTGTCTTGGAATAGTCTGCAATTGAAATGGGAACTGAGCAATCTGGTGCCACTAAATGTTTTTAAAGCTCGGTTGGATGCTACTCAATCGGAAGCTGTTGATACCTGCACATGTGGATAGTTATGTAAATTGTAAACCCTGTAATGATGCTGTATGATGTCCTTTTTGTTGTTCTGTTTATGTTTTTATGTTTCATGTGGAACCTACTTGAGCAGGTCTCCCTTGAAAAAGAGATCAATGATCTCAATGGGATACACCTGGATAAATAAAGGTTTGAAATGAAATGAAATGAAATTAGAAATATAGGATACCGAGAGGGGAGAGGAAGGTTAAAAAGGCAAAAAAGACGCAAGCTTTAAAACAACGGCACTTTAAATGCAGCTTGTGCAAGAAATGGCAGAATGGACACTAAATGAGTCGGTGTGACCTTACAGGAGCTTCAGTTTGACACATGCTAAGCCAAAGCCGAACGTAAAGCCTGTGTATTGATTCATAAAACTCAGCAGGATGACCTCAAATTGAACCAGATACTTTTAGCTGTAATGTTTCAGACATAGAAAATTAAATATTTTCATTTTGGTTACAAGATGGCGTCAAACCAGGATCCCCTTAGTCAACCGCCAAGGCCATGCCAGGTCACACAACCACTCTTTCACACTGTTGAGTGTGTGAAAAGGGTGTGAATGCTTAGCCATCATACGGCTGTCGGTGATTGTGTGTCCTTTACCTGCCCAGTATCTTGCTGACACATCCGTGGCTCACTCGTAGCTGGCGTGAGATGTCACAGGGCCGCACCCCTTGGTGGGCAAGTTCCACGATTCGCTGTCGAACTACATCTGGGAGGGGCCTGCCGTTCACAAACACGCCTCCAAGCTGGTTCACCCCGCCATGTCCTAGACATGAGAAAGACAAAAAATACAGTTTAAAATTAATACAAAAAAGGTCTATGATGAGGAAATATTATGGCTGCCT
Source organism: Gymnodraco acuticeps (assembly GCF_902827175.1). Classification (NCBI taxonomy): domain Eukaryota; kingdom Metazoa; phylum Chordata; class Actinopteri; order Perciformes; family Bathydraconidae; genus Gymnodraco; species Gymnodraco acuticeps. The sequence goes on from NW_022989979.1 coordinate 384,143, forward strand.
ATACATTTAATGAGGGTCCAGGCACTGAATTGAGACAAAGATAAAGTTATTTAAATGTCAGTGACCAAATGAAGGTTGATGAGGCAATGAGGAGACAAGGAGTTTAGAGATCTAACCAACTGATGTTTTAGCTATATGCAATGGATAAAAAATAGTGATTCACAAAAGACACTTATTAAAACATCCTAATTTACTCAATTGTTATGTCCTCAATTTTGATGTTACCATTATTGTATAAGATGTTTGTTTGTGATATATTAACTTCAGCAATCCTACACTTTCTGGACTAGGATCCAACAAGTACTGGAGTGAATTTATTATCTCAAATACTTAAAGTTTTCTTCTGCGCCTGATTGTTCTTGCTCAGCAAATTGGATCTGGTGTGACAATTACAAAATGCAAACTTCGGCCATTTTCGCCCGGGGTAAAGAGTGAGCTAAGATCTTAAGTAAATGAGGGGATCTCAATTAATTATTGACCAAGGCCGGGCGCAGGCCCCTCATTGAAGGATACCACTTATATTCCCCTGAGAGATTAAAGTATATGAGGAAAACGAATGAAAGAGAATAGGACTGGTTTACACTATAATACTCTAGAAACGTAACCCTTTACATGATTCTGTTTGTGCTACTGTTACTATTACATTTAGAAGGTAAGAGTTTCCTTTTAATTCATCAGACAAAATTCAGTTTTAATTGACAAATGTAAATGGCTGCCGCGGCAAAAGAGCAGGTAATTGGAAAAAACTATAACCAGGGAGTTGGAATCCATCTAGTTTATAAGTCTGAACGTAACTGAAAAAGTCCCAAAGATGCAAGCAGAAACCAGAAAAAAAAATCATTACATTTGACTAAAGGAATTCATTAAGTATCAAACTTATTAACAATGAATTTGCTGTCAATCGAGTAATCCATTAACCAAATCATTTTCTCTTTCCTGGAGCCTATCCCAGCATGCACCGGAGAAGAAGCAGTGTAGACGGGTCGGCAGTCTGAGGCAAGCACAAACACACCAACACCTCAAACTCTCCACTGAAAGGCTCGGGCCAGCCAGGTCACAAACTGCAGCCTGTCTAGCTCTGTGCTAACCAATGTATGAGCTACAGACGTTTGTATTTTTAAACACATATATAAATAAAAATACAGTCAAGACTCTCTCTCCTGCTTCTCAATACTGTATATGTACATATCTTACCGGAGGCAGAGTAGAAATCAACCAGATTTTTTTCTACCCCATAATCCACTGCCTTTTGTATTACCATAGTGATTACGTCTTTAGGGGAAACACACACACACACACACACACACACACACACACTCACACACTAATCCTAGCTGTGGGGGTAATAGATTTTAAACACATTACCCCAGCAGGAATACCCCCTGAACCACAAAGCTGTCCCCTGAACCTGTCCCCCTGTCCTCTTCTCCCCTCCAACAGTATACAATAAAGAAACGAACAAACAAACAAACACACACACACACACACACACACACACACACACACACACACACACACACACACACACACACACACACACACACACACACACACACACACACACACAGTCTCTTCTATCTCAAATATAAATAGATCCAAACATGGAGGATAAATACAGAAATGTGAAGGCTACAGTCTCATTCTGTGAATTCAAACAAAGCTATTTCCAAACAGCTCAGGCGGGCGGCCACTCTCTTCCTTACTACTTTATTTTTTTAGGAGAAGAAGCCTCATTATGCAGATGCCTGCTGTGGACAGCACAATTTGAAAAGCAATCGCTCTTTACAAAACACACCAATATCTAGACAGTCATATTTATGCAATGAAAGCTGGCCTAACCCGAGGCTAAATTGGCATGAAATGCAATAACCAGCATTACCTCTTAAGACAATAGAGTCACATCAGTTGTAGTAAAAGCATATGAAAGTTATTATCAAATAAACTTAATATCTAATTCATTTAAAGATAGGGTGTAATTGTTCAGTTGTGAGTTGGCATGGCTGTGGTGACACAGGGGCATTACATTGGCTCACTAAAATCATTGTATTCATCATGCAGGAATATTACTCAGCTTGTTGTTTCAGTTTGTCAAGTCCTGAACAAAAGGATCTCATGATGTTGTCAATCATCCCATCTTGGGATTGAACACTTTATCAGAGACACTACTTTAAGGGAGACACTGGCATTATGCCCTTATAGTTTTTGTTGACCGGAGTAATTGATGTTGATTCACTGATGTTTGAAATTACATTAGAAACATATTTGTAAGAATGGTGTTCTGGTACTGTCCCACATATGTGTTGGTTCCCAGTTAGTGAGTGAACCTGCTGGTGTTTTTAATTTAAAATGTGAGCAGGTACTACTCTAATTCTGGGCCAGTTAGGTCAGGGTGAAGAGTCAAGTCAAATGTGTTAACATGCATGGCCCAAAGTCACAGTTATTATGTTAACCAGTCCTCAAATCTGTCTCAAAGCTCTTTACAATGTGTACAGCAGAACACACGCTCTACCATTAGATCCTCATTTCACTGTCTTTTATCCTGTTTTAGAAACATATTTATTTAGACGTGTATTTAATTGAAAGTTGATATATAAGAAGTCCCCGTTTGGACTGGTTGTCGTTCATGGTCAGCGCCTAAAGCTTAGCCCACCTTAACCCCACCATTGTTGAACATGTTTTTGTGTCCCTTTTGATTTTTATGAATGTGATGTCCCACTAGGATAGGGTACAGAGCGAAAACTCACACACACTTTCCCTTTCCTTAAAGCTAGACCAAGCCTACTGACCTACATGGACACATTGAAGTCCTTCACACACACTCTCTCACTCTCTGTGTTTTGTATAGCTGTGTGAAGGCATTATTCCCTCCTCTCTTTATTATTATGTCCTGAAACCCTTCGATGAATAAAAGCATCGTTTTTGTGAGGACGTTTATAGAAGCCGAATGTGCTTCGTCCTCCTCCCTACAGGTATCTGCAGAGAAGACTCTCCCCCTCTCTCTCTCTCTCCCTCTTTCTCAGATAAGAGTAAATGAAATGGTTCCTTTCACCCTTCCTATCTGGGCCAGGGCATGAAATACGCCTTGCTTTGTAAAGAGGAATGACTTGTGACCTACAAAACCTCCAGATAACTATTTATTCACTTATCTGTGTATTTACTGTTGGCATTAGACGTTCAGACTCTCACTATTCTTGAGGTAGTTTGTGGGGATTATGTGTTAGAAATGTATTTTGCGAGCCTATAAATACTGATAGGACCAAACGCAATACATTTCACGTCCTATAAAGGCATTTGTTTATCGGACACTGTCGCATAATTCTCTAAATGTGTAGCATTTTAAAGACTCCGCCATGTAAGCATAGTATTAGCCTTGGGAAATGACCTGATAGAGGCAGATTCACTTTGATCTTGCAGTTTTGTATCATTATAAAAGGAAAATAGACAGAAATTGCTTTGTATTTGGAGAGGAATCTATCCCCTTTTTTATGGACAAATGCTTAAAATTATATGTATTAATAGGTCACAAGGAATCAGGACAGATGTCGCCTCACAGCTGTGTGAGTTTAGGGACAGTGGTCCAGTAATTCATCACACTGACCAACCAAATGAACCACTTGCTCCCAGAAATTCAATCAACATTGGTCTGCTCCTGAGGTTTTGTTGCAAATGAGATACAAAGATTCTGCCAAATTAGCAGCTTTTGGCTTTTAAAGGTCTTTCTTTAAAAGCTGAACCTATACAGTCTCTAGAGGGGGAAGTGTTGGCACAGACAGCAGCTTCATTTTCATCCCGGAGAAACGGAATCAGAGAGGGACAGACAGCCAGGGGACCAGGGGTCATTATGCAGCCCTGTTGTGATTTATTTATTTACTCTTGGAGCTGACTTTAAAACCCAGCACTTCCTTAAATGTCTGATTGATTCACTGTTTCCGAGAGGAAAGAATACAGAGATAAAGCAGAATATATTGGAGCTCCCCCATCCAGAAAATAAAGTCCATTAGGCTCTCTGTCTCTCTCTCTGTCTCTCTCTGTCTCTCTCTCTCTCTCTCTCTCTCTCTCTCTCTCTCTCTCTCTCTCTCTCTCTCTCTCTCTCTATCTCTCTCTCTCTCTCTCTCTCTCTCTCTCTCTCTCTCTCTCCCTCATCTCTCATCTGCCTCGTCACGGCCTGACGACTCAAAAATAAAGTGAAAAGAGAGAAATCGCAACAAATCGCCAATGGTTCTCTCTACCTCTGTCTCTTGGATAAAAGGAAAGAAAAGGGGGACTAGAAATTACTTTTTGCTGAAAACCTGTTTGGAAAGTTGCCCGCAAGAATACAGATGAAGCACATTTCCTTGAGCAAACAGTGAATATAGATCTGCGAGATGTGCCAGGCAGGCGTTTTGGACGTATAGTGTTATATTTCACCCTGAAGCTGGAACAATTAATATTCTGTCAGCGAAGTGGGATTCAGGGAATCTCGTTTATAAATGGTCAGATTTGTAAATAGGCGTACTTATGTTGTAACAAAAGAAGACTACAGCTATTTTTTAAATACTTAAGGCAAACAAATCAAGCACATAGCTAAACCTTTATTTACTTCAGTTTTATTTATATGCATATATTTACATGTATATGTTTCATTCCAGTGATTTACGTAGCCTATATATGTTTTTTTTAAACTCACGAGTAGATCATCAAGGTAGGCCACAGCCTCGCCTGCTTAGTATTCAGCATGCCAGCATTACCATTACAATGCGTGGTTATGAAATTCAGCTCATTATCATCACAATTACCTGCTATAGATTTTTAAATTATCACTGCTATTTATTGTTGCTTCGGGTTCAAAACACGCTACAAAGTTTGCAAATATATAACCAATTATAACTAATGAAATCAACCATAGATATTAGGTTTTTCTTTTCTTTCCTTTTTTAACATCTTTACACTCAAAAACAAAGATAACGAATAGTCTACTCAAAAATCACACACGCACAAAGTGCGAAGTTTTGTATTGTATATCACTTAATAACTTTTGTTAGATTAAGAAAAACTTCAGTAGCCTAGGCCATAATTCCTCAACACACGTGCTACAAAGACTGTAGCAAAGACTGACGTTGAAAATGTAACACACACGTACACACACACACACATACACGCGCGCGCACACACACACGCACACACACACGCACACATCCACACTCGCCAACCACATTTCCACGTTTCACAGTCGATTTTACCCAACCCCTCTCTCTCTACCTTTGACATTTTTTTACGTGTAATCGTTTTAAAGCGTTTCCGGGCTTGACATATATAACTTTAGCTCCGCTGCTACCGTAAGCATCGCGGTTCATTGGCTCTGGGGAAACGGCATGGAAGAGGAAACATGATTCGTTCTAGTTGTTTTTGGATGTGTGTGTGCAGCTTCTTTTTTTGTAATCCTGCAGGATAACGCACCGTGGGAACCGCTGTCAGTCACATAACACGCGACTTCTCTCCGGGACTAAACTGCATTAAGATAGGTATAATGCATAATCAATTACACGCTGGAAAGCTTTATAGTCGCTTTATTCAGTTTTTAAGTGCAAAAGCAAAAAAGACGTGCAGCCCTAACACACATTGGAGTTGACAATATGGGGATTATTAAAATCACGGTTTCAACATCTTTAATATGCTATTATTTAAGCTTGTAAAGTTCTTAATGTATTCATGTCTCGGGATCTGGGCCTCCAATAAAGATAATGTTCGGAGTTGATTTTACTTTACATTTGATAGGCTACTTTCAGATTCTATAATCGGTATGAACTATTGTTTTTTAAAGGATTTACTATCGATATTAACAGTTGTGCAGGCTTGTATAAAATAAATTCGTGACCCTTTAGCTAGAATTTGGGGAGGTAAAATGGACTAGAAAACAAAGCAGGGCCCGCCATGTCACGACTGAATGAACAAGTTGTCGTCCCCCCCCCCTTTATTCTTCTAGCCATACACTGCGTTTCCCCAAGCACCTGCTCTGCTGAAGTGTCCTTGAGCAACACACTGCCGCATGCTGTGAGGCTGAACCTGTGCAGCTCTGACCTGCTGGGCAGTGAGAGGAGAATTTCCCTGCGGGGGATCAACAGAGTCTCACCTTGTTGTTATTATAATAAGAAACGAGCAGCTCTCGCCTGCATCTGTGCGCGTATGTGCAGCGAGTGTCGGTCTAACCTGGTTATGTGCTGGAAACACTGTTACTGTTTGTTGATCAAGTTCAGCTTTTAGTCATGCTTTGTTAACCATATATGTCTCCCTCTCTTCTCCCCCCCTCTCTCTCTTTCTCTCTCCCGTTGACCCTTGCATGCTCCTCTTCGTCGAAGGAAACATAGCAAACCTTTTCACACACAAGGCACCAACAAATACAGCAAACATCATACTCTGGAATAAAATCCATTTCACTTTTCAAAAACATTTAAATTCCACGTCCTTTGCTCAATTAATCTACAACTATTAAAACATATTGTAAGAGACAGGACTTACAATCAAGAGTAGGCTAATGATAAAAAGCAAATTCACAAACCAGAAATTGTCTTTAAAATATAATAATTTAGGCTCTAACTTTTGCATATATCCAGACTGTAAACACTGCAAAAAAGATCAATCTTCTTACAAAACATTAAATGTAACAACCAACTCAATGGCCTATTTAGTTACAACTCGTTATAATACATGAAATACATTTTCACTTGCTCGATGAATTTTCTAAATTTCACAACGGATTCCTTTTGATTAAAAATAATAATATAGATGATTGCAAATGTAATGAATTATATATCGAACTTTTTTCAAAAAAATACTTCCTTTGCGAAATACAAGTGCTTGTATTATTTAAGCATTTATTTGAGACTTTTAGATGTCCTTCCAGTGAAAGATTAGGATTTAGGACTCAAGGCAAGCAGGGTTTTTTGTGTATGGTGCCGGAAACGCTACTCCGCTGTTATTATTGCATATGCACAGAGAATTGTGGGGGGTTAGATTCAGTTTATGGCAGATGGGATCGTGCAGATGGGGGAATATATGAAAGTATAAACTTACTGTGCATTGCCGCAAACGGGTCGTGCTTACAATGAATCTCCATCGTTAAGCTGTAGGGCTGCAGGGCCCCGGTAGGGTGTGAGGGGTCTAAAAATGCCACCGGACACAGCTTCAGTCAGCCACTTCACGCCGTGACCTCCAATAAATGGACGTACGTCCAAATATCCTCCCCTTCAAAGGGAGGGTATTTCCCTCTTAATTAATACAAATAAATGTTTGACAATGTGATACAAGTTGTACTTTGAATCAAATTAATAAAAAAGATATTGCAAAAAAATAGAAAATGTGAGACTTTTAAGTAGAAGGGAAGAATGAAAAGGCGTCAAAAATATGAATCACAGACAGGCTCCCCCCTCATGGGGACGGGACACCGGGTCGGTCCTGGCGTCTCCCAAACCAGAGGAGGGGAACGACAGCAATAGTGCTCATCCCCTCAAGCTGCTAGTCTACACCGAGTCGCCTCAGTTAAAAAAAAAAACGATTCAAAGTTTTGCTAAACAAAAATATGGAGAGCAAACAAAGTAGCCTCCTTCCTTTCTCTCCTTCTCGGTCCGCTGACCGTGACCCCTGAAATGCGACTTAGCCGGTGGGGGGGTCTGAACTTTTTCCTTTCAGTCTGTTAAAATATATTTGTTTTGAATGCAACGAAGATGTCAATACCCAGATCGAAGAAACAAAAACAAATCTTTACAGATCCACGGTTATTGTTCTTCCAGGATATTTGCTGAAAATTCTCTTGTCAGAAATCGTCCTCGGCAGTAGTTTTCACATTCACACTGAGGAATCTCCCATCAATAAAGCGAGTGAGAGCGGATACGTGCTCACATCTTGAATTCTCATATCCACCGTGCCAAAAAGAAAAAGAAAGACAATTCAGAAAAGTACGCAGCAGGAAAATCAAATACCAAACTCTCTGGTTTGCGTAAAGCTTCTGAGGCTGCGATGAGAGTCGTTATCCTGTTAGTAAGGCAGTTCTTGGTCACTATCTGTCCCTCCTGTGTGTTGTGAAGGACTCGCTGCTCAAGCTGTCGGACTCCCGGTTTGAGTTTGTAGATACACTTTTTCGCGTTGGAAAAGAAAACAGTCCTGTCCAAATTCACAAGGTAGTTTTTTTCTGTGCTCACCAGCCGAACACGCCAAGGATTGTGCTTTAAATCTGTAGCCTGGATTGAAAGAATTCTTTAAGCTGCCAGCGCCCAGCGTCCACGGTGGCGCACGCGGCGTTTCAGGACCTGCTCTCGTGCGGACAGCGCCCGCGCTTCCAAACCCCTGGAACCCTAACCTACACGCGCCGGCCAGCTGCCTGTCACTCACAACGAATCCAGCGAATCAGGACGGCAGCTTTGCCTCCACGTCACAGCCAACCCCTGGTACAATCGGGAAGGGAGCGTGCTGATTGGCTGTTGCGCATCCCATGGGCCAATTACGCCCCACATGTATTGTCCGTCTACCAATGGGGAGGCTCTGGGAAGCGACGCAGGGCTCGGGGAGTCAATGATCATATGTTTAATTTTCAATTAACGAAGTAAAAAACGTAATGCCTTTATACCCATTTGCGCTCAATTTATTCATGTCAATATTAAATGGCTAATTAATTGAGTATTACTAAAAAATGAGGCTTAGTTGCAGCAAGGCTTTATAAATGAGGGAATGCCCAGGAACTCAAACTGCAACTGTTCATCTTTATGTAGCCTAAGCCTACTATAGGTATAAAGGAGGAACAAGGGGAAAGAATACATGAGAGCAGAAAGGCAGGTTTTAAAGGCCATCAGCATTTCCGGAAAACACATTTAAGTTGAAATTCACCTCGAAAACCAGCTTTTATTGTCCTTCAACCTAGGAGCGAGAGTTGTGAAAACAAAGGCTTCTGCATAATGTTCCATTTTTTTACACAATGTTATAAATCTTTAACTTGGGGAGTTTTGGAGACAACATATGAAACATGCATTCCCACTCATTACCTAATTGATTGCGGATCCAAAAGGATGTAGGCTAGTTTTTAATGAAATGCAATTGGCGAGCTCCGCATTTACACTCCAAACTGAGAGAGAGAAGGATTCATTACATGTTCGTCCCACCTGATTTGAGAGGGCATATAAGCATCGCCCCTGTAATATTAAACACACAAATAGCCTAAAGCATGAGCCAAATTAAAAAGTGTTATTTCCCTTTTTCCTGTTTCCTGTAGACATTTAATCATTTCAGTTCCTCAGTGTTAATACTGTACGCATAAACATTCATTTAGAAAACATGTATCTATGAGATACACAATTAGCCTATATATTCAAATCAAAGACACCTGTAATACCACAGGAAGCGGATCATTCAAGTTACTCACTAATGAAAAACAACAATAACAATATCTTGTTCTTATAGTTTGCAGATATCCTCATAGGACGTACATGTTTGATGTACCTCAAGGCAATTCATCTGATACTGAAAAGGTCAGTGTATGATATAATTGAGTCTATTTCATTTCTGATCTTGTTTATTCGTAGATTTCCTGATTTTAATTATTGGTAGCGTCTTTTCATTACGTGGATTTCTACCCCATGGACTACTCTGCAGTGTGCTCGAACAGTCAGGTTTTCCTCATTAAACAAACAAATGTTTGTCAGGTATTGTTTTCTGTTTAAATGCATTTTCTTTTGGTTCTGCTTTCTTTCGGCTTCTGTTAGGCTGTGTACAAGATGAACCACGAGGGGGCGTTCAACCTTGGGAAATGTGCTCATGCGTGCACAGAGATATACACACGCGCAAAAGCAAGACAAGAACTTTACAATCAACCCATGTGTACTTAAACAGTCGATTGGGGCTCTAAACTGACAGACAATGTTAAACATCCAGGCCTTCATATAAGGGATCACTGTTTGACTGTGATCTGTTAGACAAAATATGACATTATTTGTCCATTACCAAGATGTACAACCCTTAGTATGTTTTCATAAATCTTCATCGATTCCACGTCCCTGCTTTATAATCCACTGACAGTGAAGTACACACTAATCCTCATTCATATTTCACATCTCTTTATTGATATTCATGATTTAGAGGGCCCCACAAATCTGAGACAGCAAATGACTAGTTTGACTGCAGTCAAACTAGTCTGTGTTCTAGCCTTCTTCTGGCCCATGCTGTTTGATTTTTGATAATAAAAACAATTACAAAAGACAAATAGACCAGAATACAGTAACCTTTACAAAATTAGATATTTTGGAACATGCACCAAAGATGGTCCATTTAGGCCATAAATAACGAAATAAGCAGTCAGATCGTGACAAGATACTGCTGCAAAAATATAATCGGCAAACTGGGAAATCTGTTGGCTATTTTCTTTACCATTTATATTTCTTAAGTGTATTTTCCTTTTCCAGATATACTGTACATCAATAAATATAAATATAGGCTACATGTTTTCTATTGACAGATTATTTGGGTCTAGAGTTCTTCAACCTATTTCATATTTAATATTTTTCGTATTCTTTTATTTTTTCATTCTCCCTCTGCAGCAAGTCTGTTTTTATTTATTGAGATAGCGAACGAGCGCTTTTCTCCCCACAGAAGTAAACTGCAGCCGCGCCCTTGTCTCTCCGATTTGCAAATTAAATACATAAGCAATTAAAAAACCCAAACACAATCAATCATGTATACAAATTGTTGTTGCTTTAGGGTTGAACATTTGGAGAAAACTTCCATCAGGGTAAAACGACTTTAATCCGGGGGTCCATCCATTACCATATTTCATTACCTCTCCACTGTTGGAAATGGGAGGGAAGGAGAGGGGGGGTGTATACTTTTTAAAACATCAGTAAGAATGTGGTTGAGTTGTGATAATCATTTGAAGGCAAATTGGAGGCAATGTTGTTGTTTAAGTGTTCCCTCTCTCTTTCCTTTCCTCCCCTTCCCTCCATCCACCATGAAAGCTTCGGCTGTTTTGCTTTTTGCGCCCGAGCCTCGAAACGAAAAAGCAATGACAAATTAACAGCGCATGTTAACTCCACTCGTTTATTACACGCCCGCTGACTGTAAACATAATGAGAAAGCTCCCGTATCTCTTCTTAAGTTTTCATTTGCTAATAAAATATAAAAAGTCATCACTAATAAATAAAGTAGACCTACATGGACTGCATGAACAGTAACCGTCCTGGACTTCCGGATGTGGAACCTGGCTGGGTTCGGACCAGGTGAACCTCGCTGCTTCTCTCAGGCCTGATCAAACGGACTTGTTGTAATCATTTCGCTCGATGATAAGCAAGTAAATACTAGGCTGTCATCTGTCACGTGGAGAACAAGGCCCTGCTGTCCATAATATCAGACCTTTTTCCTATGATGGGGCACTTGAGGTCAAAACGAAAGTATGCTATGTGAGGTAATCTCTCCATCTTTCTCCCCTCATACTCCCCTCAGTCCTCAAGCTATATATATTACATGCATTTATTGGTTTCCTTAACATCACAAAGCTTGTACCTCACACATACTGCTTGTGATGTCTGATTAATATACGTTTTGCGACTTTATAATTGGAAACGTATGAAGCATGTCAAGAGGTCTGGTGCCACGGATTCGCTGTTTGGTCCTAAAGCTGCAAGGATGCACACACGCAAAGTTTCGGTTATATGTGCACCAAGGCTGGAACTTAAATGGTGTCTCAGTGAGACTCTGACCGTACTTTAGCGTCAGGGTATCCAATTTGCCTGTGTGGGTTTTATTTTGTAATGAAGAAAGGACATTAGTATATATTAGGAAGGCTTATATTGAAATCCTACGAGGGTCAAGAATCAAATATTTCTAGACTAGAAAAGTAAATTTACCGACTAGATCTAATTTTAATCATTAGTAAAAATAATAATTTAACGTCAGCGTCTTCCCCACATGTCGCCAGACAGGGACTGAAATGGCGGCCCTCTTATTAAAAGGAGACGCCCTGTGCGCACTTTTACGCACGGCCAACCTACGGGGCGGGAAGAGAGAGCGGTCTCATTGGATCCACGTTCATTCTAACAGATCCTGCTTTGTACCCCAGGCACGTATCTTCAAGTGAGAGGAAATGGAGAGGCTGTAGGTATAGACCCGGGGCCCTTAATACTTTACACCCCAACAGGGGAGGGCCTCCTTTAAACTCTGATTTCCTCAGTGGTTAAAAGGTTATTATCCAATTGCTACAAATCCCATTGCTTTCACCGTTTACCAGGGGTAAGGCCCACTCCACAAAAGACTGCAAAGGGGGCATTATTTGTCTTACAGACCATGGGCATTATTTGATGACACATTTCCATAGAAGGCAGGGCACGAGCTAATTTATTTATATTATTATAGGACGTGTCAGAATTACAACATACTTTCTTGTCACTATATTGTAATGATCAGTATGAAAAGCAACACAAGATTCAGGCGGCCCCTCAATAAAAAAACATGGCTGTTTTGAACATCTACATGCATTACTTATAAGGCAGCAGCGGCATCACAAAAGCAGATTGTTTGGCTTTTCTGTAGAAAGGGCTTTCCACGAAGTGCATTGCCCTTAGAGGGAGGATCACCTGCCCACCGTTTCTTAATGAAAAAAGATGTTTTATCAATGCAGACACAGCGGGCAGCAATATGAAATGATGTGATATCCATTGGGTGCCATAACAAGGTCGATGGCCTGATCCATTGCTGTACCAGACCCTGCTGTTTTATGAATAGGCCCAAACGAGATGAACCTGTTGAATAATGTAATGGAGACACGCAGAAAAAAACAAGACTGGGACTGATTCGGAATGCAACTACAACTTTTTGTCCTCAAAAACGAAAAAATAAGCAACAAACTTTCCATCGTTTGTCATCTCAAAGTCACACTGCTCATAAGAAGATTTAACATATAAGTTCATTGAACGGAATTTGATATGTTAAGAATATGACACATCGTTTACACTGCATGCTCGTGCCAAAAACACAAAATCTTGCACACATTGACAATGCTTTTTTATCATAAGGCCCAATCAATGTATTCCCCTCAGGTGATGGTGCACAAACCAACACGTGGGGCTGACCTGACGAAGAATGTTGCCGAACCAAACCAATAACTTCAGCCACTTGTGTTTCTCCACAGCGCCAAAAGTTGCAAAAAAAAAAAAAAGGTAATGATTACAAAGAGCAATGACTCTCATTATTATCATAAGATAACAAAACTATATATTCTAAACGGCAAAAGTCTCCAGACAGCATGCTCGTGCCAAAAACACAAAATCTTGCACACATTGACAATGCTTTTTTATCATAAGGCCCAATCAATGTATTCCCCTCAGGTGATGGTGCACAAACCAACACGTGGGGCTGACCTGACGAAGAATGTTGCCGAACCAAACCAATAACTTCAGCCACTTGTGTTTCTCCACAGCGCCAAAAGTTGCAAATTAAAAAACAGGTAATGATTACAAAGAGAAATGACTCTCATTATTATCATAAGATAACAAAACTATATATTCTAAACGGCAAAAGTCTCCAGACACATTTTATTTTAATTTAAGATTTTTTTCAAGACAGCAACAAGTTTCCAGAAACTCATAAAATCACAAACTTGAGATAAAACATTTTGATTAGTGCATAGACAACTATAGGCTACTTAAAAATAAGTTGTCCCTATTATCCTGCCATACAGGAATAGTTAAGAACACTTTGTAGTACTTCTAACTCAGGACAACTAACTAACTATACATTAATTGCAACAAATGACTTCCACAATTTCTATTTAAAACTGTCACTTGAGTAAAAAAAAACACAACAAATAACAAACAAAACGAAAAGTCTTTCACTTGAAAAAAGTTAGCATCAACCGCTCATAAAAGTGAAGTTAAGCTCTAGAGAGCCGGTGCGAGCCTACCTGTTCTCCCCAGCCGCAGTGCAGGACTCGTGGGGCCCTGCTCCATGATCTCCGGGTAGAACAGGGGGAGGCGATAAGAGGAGAAAGAAAAAAAAAGGAAAAGAACAAAAACTTTTTTCCAGTGTCCCTCTCTCCCCCCCCCCTCTCTCTCCCTCTCTATGGCAGTGTTTTTTCCCTCCCTCTTTTTTTTTTTCTCCTACAGTACTTTTGGGGCGAGTTGTAGGTTGAAATAATTCGACCCTTCCGCTCCCTATTGCACTCTCTGCAAGTGCTCAGTCAGCTGCAACTAAACGCTTTAGGTGGAAAAAAGGCTTCTAGGGGAAGCGTGAAATGATCACGCAGAGTAAAAGAGCCGCTCTCTCAATGTGCGCTCATGTCCTGTCCTTTTCCCGCACGAGCCTGCACACACACACACTCGTTAATGTGCACGTATTAACACACGCGCACCCGCACGGCCGAGCATACATACACACAACATAGGCTAACCTCCACCCATCCCTGCAGTGCCGCGTCCCCCTTTCTCGCATCTGTTACCAAGTTCCACTTTACTAAACTTTCCCGCCCCCGCCCTTCTCTCCCTCTTTCTGTCTTTCTCTTCCCTTCTTTTATGTTAGATACATTTCCTCTGGGACACAAGATAGCTATACAGGTATGCATGATGTGCGTGATGGCAATGCAGTTTTGTATTGTTTTATTAGCTGTAGAACAAGATAAAGTAGTTTTTTACGTGTCAAGTGCACCTTCAGCAACTTCCAAAACAGCGTTTATGAGAGTTTGTGCAAACTTCTTTCTGTGCCGGTTTACACCTGTTACGCACGGTGCTCTTTACGCATTACGCACGGACTGAAAGTCTGTTGAGCAGGTGGAATACACAGAGCTACACCTTCAGCTTCACCGGTCTGCTGTTGGAGAATGCAGTCTGCTACACCTGCATATGCTGTGTGTAGAGTGTGTCTTACCAAAAAGCATAGTTCTGGTCCTCAGCTCCAATTGTTTGTGAACACACACCTGCAGACGCACAACATTTCATTGACATATTAATATGCCAAATTGAAATTTCAGCTCATTCTAACCGTTTTGTTTAGCTCTCAAAAGTGTGTTCTCTTGCTAAACATGCTAACGATGTTCTTAACAGTGCTCTCTTAGGCTCTTTCATTTTATAAAAGCAAACATCTTAGAACAGTTTACATTCAGTTGCAATCAATCAATCAATCAATGTTTATTTTATATAGCCCAATATCACAAATGTTACATTTGTCTCAGTGGTCTTCACAGTGTACATAATATCAGTATGACAATACGACACCCTCTGTCCTTAGACCCTCACATCGTAGGCTACAAGGAAACACTTCAAAAGAAACCCCACAGTTTAAAGGGGGAAATGGGAGAAACAGAGGAGAGAGAAACAGAGGGATCTCCCGGACAGACGTGCAATATATGCCGTGTGTAAATCGAAGAGATAATACATTTACAACAGTAGACCAAATATGTTTGCACCCACTGAGAGAGTTTAACTCCACTTAGCAGACTGGTGTTATAATCCCTCTAAATCAAGACAGGAAAGCCCTTCCTACATACAAAACCATTTTTCAAATCGTGTGCATGTCTCTTTCACACCTCAATTTACCAAATGCCCCGTCTCTCACACAAACATACATTAAAAAAATAAAGCAGGTTGAAAAGTTGTGATAAGGATTATTTGCACATTCCAGTTTGAAATAAAAGCAGAAGATATACCGGAAATCGTTTGTTTGGAATTAAATTATAATAGTTCGGCCTGAGTGCGTCCAGCTACATTGAGACACTCAGCCTAAACCGGAAGTAAGAGGTTGTCAGATTATAGACCAAAAATAAATGTGTTTCCTTCAAAAGGATAACAGGTTAATCATCGAAAGCTGGTAACACAAAAGGTGAAAAAAGTATACAACTCATGACAAATTAAATCAAATCCTGTGTTTATAAAAGGCCACTGGCTGTAATCCTTCTGTCACTTAAACACAAATAATAAACAACATTACATATTTCCCCACTGATTCCACCTGATCGACAAAAAAACAAAAGCAAGAGATATTCATTAAGAGTTAACAAAAATGTTTGCTGTGTATCTTTATTCGGTGTCAAAATGTTCCCTCCCTCCGTTTGGTTTCTGTCCTCCAGACAGCCGCAGGTCTCAGGGTTCACGCGCAGCCCCGAGACAATTGAGTGCTGAACAAAGCGCGAGACAGCGACCCATTTTGCTCTGCTTGTCGCCTCGCGCTGCAACACTACGACCCTGACCTTCGGCTCGCGCCCATAACATCAAAACATAAATACTAATGTTACCATGAAATGGCGAGAGACACAAAGCAGGTTCGTCTCTGACCTTCAGGTGGAGAAACAGGCCGCCACAGATACATTATACACTGATGTCAGGAAAATAACAATTTGTGAAAGATATTTATTGTGGGAGTGTCCAGTAACAAAGTGAGTCCTTTTAAAACCGACTTTCTACCATACAAACATTTGTGTTAGGCTATAACTTCCTGCTGTCACTTATTTTATTGCTAAAAATGTATTAGGCCTAGCACAGAGTTATAGCTTAGTATAACTCTGCTCTCTTTCCTTCAGGGAGAAAGGATCTTGAGTCCTCGGAAGACTTGCCTCATCTTTTTTACAGGCCCAAAAGTTGAATCTGTATGCATGGCCATGGCAGCGGATTATTCAGTGCGCTTCCTAAACGTGCGAGCTCGCAGAAAAGACTGTATAAGTATCTGCTATTGAGCCATTTGAAGAAACCTAGTTATAATATTCTGCCACTTTTCATTTGTGTTATTTTTGCCAAGCTATACCCATAATGAGGGACAACAAGAGGAAGAAGACAAATTAAATTCGTCATTTATAAAACTGACACATTTTGAGGGAAATTCGATTAATAAATTATATTTCATTGAGCTCAACCTGATACCTGGTGTAAATATGAAAATTATACTTATTTTTATTTTTGGAAGCTGTAATGATTTTGATAAAAACTCATAATATTGCTCATGCGGGTGCAACATTAGTAAATCATCATAATAACGATGATTATTATATATTGTTTTAAATGTTTTTAACAAAACACACATGTAAACATTAGTTGCCTATTTTGAGACTTAGTAAGCCGAAATATATTCTAATATAAGGATCTTAAACTCTACACAGCAAAGTCTTTACAAAGTTCTCTATACTAATTTTGCTTTATTTTTATTTTATACCCTGAATAGTTTTTCTAACCTTGCCTCATTTGTTTCCTGCAGCCTCAGGGAGGTGTCGCTCCAAATTTGGTTTGCTTATAGAGAATCTCCTCAAAGAATTCGCCATAGTTTCGATATTAATCATGACTTGTTTGTTTTTCTCCCCCGTGCTAATTAATGTAATTCATCTGAGGGGGGGTGCAGTTGGATCGGTGACCCGCGCTCTCACCGAGCGGAACCGGAAAGAATCGCATTAAAGCGCGAGAAAGAAGAACTAAAGGGACGATTAGAACAATAAGTAAACACGTAAACACAGGAGGAGAGGCTCAGGGTCTCTGGGACTTTTTGGCCCTCTCACCACAGCGTTTACATTTAGGGTAAACTGCAGCACGACTGTCCTGAGTCCAAGTTGTTACAGAGAGACAATGCTTTCAGTGTGTTAATGAATAATGACATCTGCATGAACGCTCTGTCTGTTTTTCTGCAGCTCATAAACTGTACTTTGTAAGCTTTTACCTAAGCAAAACTAGCAGTAACACAATCAAAAAATATTGAATTACAAGTAAACGTCCTGTCTTCAAAATCATATTTTAAAATACATAAATCAGCTAAATATTTATTTGGGCACTCATGTATATAAATGCCCCCTTTTATTATAATGTGGGCTATTTTTATTTTTTTATATTAAAATTGTATTTTACTTAAAATGGTTTGTTCTAGTTGCTTTAGTGGACCTATTTAAAAAAAATCTAATTTTAAGATTGTGTGCAATATAACTTACTGTTAAGAAAAATGTGTGGAGTAAGAAGTTCAATTATATATGAATTATGGGAGAGCAGAAGTAGCAGAAAAGGTAGATTTAAAAAGTAAAAGTAGCTCACGTGACCTACAAATTGTACTTAAGTACAGTACTAAACTAAATGAAGAACACTGGAGTACATTGGCTTTTCCTCTAAAAACTGAATACATTTACTTGTTTCAAAAATAAAATAAATCCAAATCTCACAACATTTTCACTCTATCTTGTTACTAATACTTTTATTAAGTCTTTTATTTGCTGGGTTTTTTTCAATTCAGTTTTGTAGCTCTTAATGTTGATGCTATATCAGTTCTGCATTATCTTTATTGTAAAGCCTTGTTACTTCCAGACGAACTAATTTACCACCCAGAAAGTCCAGCTGAAGGTTTAGTGTTCCCAACTCGAAGCAAATCCTGCACGGCCTGAACATTACTCCTGCGGGCATCATGTCACCACGTTTGACTTTGTCTCACATTTCCGTATATAACCTAAACTAAAAATACTATGATATCAACATCCCATGATGCTCATGTATTTGCCATCGTATTCTCCAAAACGCTCAGAGCCGCTGTGCAGATTGAGTTTACCTTTATATCCCTGGGATTTAATTCAGAGTGGCACTTCACTGTGGGGACACAAGGTTCCCTCTTTTGCAGCCATGGTTGTTGCTGTTGTGACTATTAAGGCTAGAAGGGGGCTTAAGGGCTGCAGGGCGGATTGAGAAATGGGACACATTATTTGTCCATGAAACATTATGTGACACAACATGACACCAGGCCATTTGTATGTAAAGGTAAACATTTCAGCGTGACGATTCGACAAGAGAGGACAAGGCTCCTGTCAATGTGGTTTTATACCCGCAGCTGAGAAAGAGGTGTTGTGGCATCGTGTGGCGATGTGGTGTGCGTGTGTGTGTGCATGTGAGAGTGTACAGAGCTTCTGTTCTCAAATGTAATCCCCATAGACACAAGTCACTTGGTCCGGTCTGAAAAGGTGTTGTCACACTAGTCTTTTCCTGCTGAAAGCGCTGACAGACTGTTGATCAAAGGTGTGTGTGTGGTGTGTGTGTGTGGGTGTGTGTGTGTGTGTGTGTGTGTGTGTGTGTGTGTGTGTGTGTGTGTGTGTGTGTGTGTGTGTGTGTGTGTGTGTGTGTGTGTGTGTGTGTGTGTGTGTGTGTGTGTGTGTGTGTGTGTGTGTGTGTGTGTGTGTGTGTGTGTGTGTGTGTGTGTGTGTGTTGTGTGTGTGTGTGTGTGTGTGTGTGTGTGTGGCAGGTACTGGCAATTAATTTAGTTAAAAAAGTTTTAAAAATTGACTGTCAGACACACCTACAGTAGCAGGGCCAACAACAAGACATTTTGCACAAGACTAAATGTTTCTTACCATAAGAAATTAGACCAAAATACATGAACCCTGGGGCGTCCTGGTTCCTTAGGGCTCTAAGACGATGGTTGCCAACTGTTTGGCATGTTAAATTGAGGAAACGTCAAAAGTAGTATTGTGTTACTTTACTTTCCAGAGATGGGTTCCACTCAATTTTGAATATCTTAAAAATGACTGAGAAACCACAGAAGTATTCTGTTAAAAAGAATTTCAGGCTATGCCCCTGTGACAATTCGTCATTCCCCTCCGGCTGTGTTTTATCATTTGTTTCTTCCTGCATGAGCTTTGCCACTGATTAGTACATGCTCTAGTTGGCATATTAACTCAAGAATATACTGAATCTCTCTACACCACCAGTTTCTTATCCCGCAAAGCTATTTGATGCTAAGAATTCATAAAAATATAACACCAAAGTTAATGTGATAGGAAAGATCAAACTTTCAGTGGATTGAAACAACAGAGCGTGTGTTGCAGTGAAAGAAAAGCACTAAAATGGGCTTTAGGTTCACAAATGCTGTACATCCGCTGTGTGTGAATGACTGCAGCACAGAAGGCCCCATATGGGTGATGCATGGGAGCCATTTTTGTTCAGGAGCGCTGATCCAGAGCTAGTCTTTTTTTTCGGGAGAATTCCATGTGCCTGGCTGCTTTGATACAGGCTGGCTGGTTGTATTTACATGCATGCAGTAACAATAACACCTGCACCAATAGCAGAGAAGAGGCACTTTTATTGAGATGAACTCACATCACCTTAAACTGAGAAGATGCCACACTTGACTTCAAGACTTGTTTGAAAAATGTATATATGTTATCTGACCAACAGGCCAAAATACCAAAATATTTATTTGACTAGAAGAGAAAATATTCACATTTGAGAAGGTGACATCAGTTAAACCAATAATCAAAATAATGTAAGAGGGCTTTAAAAAGAGGTATTAATGAACCTATTCTTTCAAATTTAAGTTGTTATTTCCCAAACAACTGTAAGGGACATATACTTTTTGTTTTTTCAAAATGCACTTCTTGCATAATGTACCAAAGCAAACAATGTATTGTCCTGAATTTTTGTTTTGTAAAATCCTCTCATGAGTGTTTCATCAAACTGACAAAATCCAAGCAATAGCCGTGTTTATGACACATTTGGGGCATTTTTGGCCTTCAGAGAAGTACATTTGTACACAAATGACCATCAGTTGCAGAATATTGGCAATACACAAGAGCAGCTGACGAGATTCCTGTTTGATAAACCACTCCATCAAAAGTGTTGGCTACTGCGTCTGGCGCCAAATGAAAGTAGGAGCCTCCATAGCACATACAAACACCATCAAATGAGAGCAATGACATGCTTCTTTTAACTCCTTCTCCTCAATAAAGATCATTCATCAGGCAGAACCATCCCCCTGGAATGTGTGATTGGAAATCTACGGACTTCAAATCCTTGTCCAGGACACTCCATCCATCTTTAACACGCCAGTGGTCTGTACGCCCTGAGATGAACCGCTGAACCAGATGCCTCCACTCAGCCATTCTCTTCTACCTTTTTTAAAATAATAATAGTAAATACCACCAAATGCATGGAACCCAAAATCAGGCAGCCACATCACAATTTCACTGAGTCAGTGAGGCATCCCGAACCTGCATCCAATTTAGAGAGATATGTGGCGCAGAGGAGTCAGAGGGCCCCCATATGCACTTCCCAAAAAACAAAACAGATGCAGGATTTTAAGTGTGTGTGTGTGTGTGTGTGTGTGTGTGTGTGTGTGTGTGTGTGTGTGTGTGTGTGTGTGTGTGTGTGTGTGTGTGTGTGTGGTGTTGTGTGTGTGTGGTGTGTGTGTGGTGTGTGTGTGTGTGTGTGTGTGTGTGTGTGTGTGCGTGTGCGTGTGTGTGTCAGGTGTATACATTGGCTAAAAGGGGTGATAGTGTTGTGACATGAGGTGCAGACTAACCTTTGGAAGGCAACAATCCAACTCTATGATGGCTTTTCCTGTGTTGACACGCATGGAGAAACCTTTTGAATCAGATGGCATTCACCCTCTGATTCCCTATCATAACGCTGTTCGCTCACTGTTATTATGATGGCGATGCCTATAGTTAGATACACTGAGTTCAAAATTATTCTCATGATATGGAAGGAAGGACAAGATGGATGTTAATGTTACACAGTCTGCATGAGAGCCAGGATGGCATAATTTTGCTGTATTCTTTGAGTTATAAATATGACTGATGGCGATAGCCAGTCTGTTAAATTACATTTACATATAGATTTACATTCCCATCAACATGTAATAATAGCACAGGCCTGAAGGTCCATACTAGTCACTCATACATGCACATATTCTGACATTTCATAGCTAATATGTGTGCCTTATTGAGGAAGGTGAGGAAAATGCCTAGCATCCATCAGGCTGACAATAGTCCATTCTGTGAAAAACAGTGTAGGGCCCTGCTGGATCTTTTGTCTGCAGAAAGAGATATGATGCTTTTGAAGTAAAGCAGCCCAGTTTACAATTACACATAATCTTAAATAATGACATTTTAAAATCATAGTGCCATTTAACAATAATGTAGTCTGAGGTTTTTTTTTTCATAAAATGTGTGCAACAATAAGGTGATCATATTTTTCCTAACTGTAGCACTGGTTTTCAGATCCCCTTTTTTTGAGGCATTTTATTAAATGGCAGCAGTGTAGAGAGACAACAGGAAATGTGTCTAGAAACTTGGACCAGGCATGCCATGACCACATGGTCAGCATGCAACCCTTTGGCCACCGAACACTTTGGATCCACTTTTGTACAGTTCAAGACCTAAACCAATGCATTCATATGATGGTTTATATGGACTGAGCCTAGAGATAAAAAAGAAGCCTTTACAACTAGCAAACAACAAAAATACTACAGAACAAGGACAACAATGATATTATACATTTGCCTTATAGACGACCAAATAACCCAATGATGTCAAGAGGGATTGTGAACTTCAATTTATATGGTCAAAAGAACTAGGCCCAAATTAATTTCTTAACTTGACAGCTTTTAATTAATATATTGGATCACAGTGGTCCAAACATCCTTACGATAAAACTGTTGTCTAATCCTATCATTTTAGAATAACTCCACATCACAGCAAAACGATATGCTTCTTTTATGATCAGGATATAGGAATTGCATTGCAATTTGTCTCGATATGGGGATAATACTACGAGAACCAGATGTACAAGAATGGCATAGAAACACTAAGTCTGTGTAAGAATATAATATATATAACTGAGAAAAACTGGTTTGAAGTTATGTGAATCCTTTGAAGTGCAATTTACCCTCTATCACTGGGGTGTCCAAACTGAAACTACGGCCCATCATGTGTGTGCATGTTTGTAAAAGTATAATGGAATATGGCCAGTCAGTTCAGTCAATTAAAGTTGAACACATTGTCTAACAAATTTTAGTTGATAAGAGAAAGCCCAATAATTTATTTGCATAACAACCTTGGAATATCCCCTTTATATGTATCCTTATTGTCTGCCCTTTACACAGGGCTGTGAAGAGAGATTGAGAAGCAATCTGAGGCTTCTGTTTTAAGGAATGAGCTCAGACACTTTTTGTAACAAACTAAATGAAACCCTATGGAAAGCTATGATATATGCTGTTTATTTTTTTTCTTAAACATATTCATATATCAAGCATAATTTACCTCCATTTACACTTATATCTTTAATTTATGAGGCAATATACCTTACCTCGAGTGAGTTGCACGTTTGTACGTTTATGTCTATGTACGTTTTTCTGTATGTGGCCCTCAGGGAAAAAAGTGTGGACACCCCTGCTCTATCACTTACAGTTGTTATGGTCTTCTGAGGCTTTTAAATTTACTTTGACAAACACGTTTAAACAACAGAAACACATACAATAAAAAAAAGCTTGACAGGTGCAGACCATCTTGCAAAGTTAAAAGAAAATTGAGAAATAATGTGTATTTTCCCTTTTATTTGTATATAACTCAATGGGTTTCTTGGCTTATGCCACTACCTTTTTTCTAGTCAGAATTGTTTTCAACACACACATTTATACTTTAATTTAAATATACAATATTTTTGCTGACGATTTGTTGCTATAACAACCGTTCACGATAGTCTTTAACATTTCCACAATATTCAGCAGGACGCAGTGAAACGTTACGGTCGGCCAACACATTTTCCTCTGACACCCGGAAGTGGTTTGCTTGTCTCCCTCTGTGTGGAAGCTGGATCAGGAGTGCTGTAACCTCTCCATTCGGTTGGAATAAGGTGAGCTAATGCTTACTGACTTCAATAAAATACAGACAGAGTGATTGGGTTGATTATGTAGGCTTTATTTCGATTGAGTTTTGATCTTTCATTCTTGATTGTGACGGAAGTGCTGCCTTGTTTACATCCGACCGGCTACTGCGCTGCTTATAAACACGTGGGCAGACTGGAGGGACACATGTTATAAGCAGACATGTGGCAGTAACTAGAAACAGGGAATTATATGGCGATAGTTTTTCGGATGGACCTGTGGTTTAGCGTCAGTAAAGCGATAGTAAATCACTTAACAGCATCTTCCTTCAATCAAAGCTAACGATCGCTTCAGTTCATTTGCTAGCCCGTTAGCATGTAGCCACCACCAAGCTAACTCCAGTTACAGGGCACATTCCCTTCATCTGTTTCCCTTCAAAATTCGTGTAACGTTTGTGTGCTCAGGACCTCAACGTGCCACCCTAACATTACACTTAGTGTGATTTTCCATCCATCAACCATGCCTTTTTAAATCCGTTAATGCTTCATTTATTTACATAAACAAAGTGCACACACAGACCAACCACATCAACATATGGACAATCAAAGTAAAATAATACAAATGATTTAACATTTACTTCAAAGTAAAGCTTACTTTCATCATCAAGATAAAAGTTCTCAGTATGCAACCTATGTATGCAACACGCCCCCGTTATATTCAAGATTCGTATGTAGTGTATCAATATTATTGTTGACGATTGCTCGGCTTCTGGTATTGCTGCTTGAAGCTTTTTTCGGAATTGCTCATCTAAACAACTTCACTGTTGACACTGCACTTCCATTGGTACTAACACACTGACCAAGTGTGACGTTTAAATCGATACATTGTTAAAAGCATAACATGTACATACTCAACTTACCTCAGAGTTGTGCCTAAACGTCTTGCACACACATCATGCATGTAATCAGAATCAGAATACTGTGGTGACCACCTATTTACTACACTGGGACATAATTCATACATGGAACTACAGTTGGGGGTATTGTTCCCACACGGACATGTTATGTGTTTTCTATATATGTTGTGTGCCCTCCTGACTTCACTCTCTTCTTCCCGGACTGCAACCGGACAACATGACCTGAGTTACTCTCCAATAAAGTACCCTTTTGCACCTTCCTTGCACCGCCTCTGACTCCCTATCTCTCGGCACTACAATACCTTCATTAGTCCCACAGAGGGGAAATGTACGTCGTTACAGCAGAAAAGAGCCAAAGACGGCTTAATGTTATGTAGAAGCATGCATACAAAAGTATTAAAGTTAAAAAAAAGTTATAAAATAAAATAAAAAGTTACACAATTTACAAAATACACATCCTGTAACAGTTCTGAGGACCTTACATGTATTGTTGTTAGCATCTGGTGCTAGCTAGCTGCGCTAATGGATATAAGGAGCTGTTTAAATGAAAACAGAGGAGCAACATTTCGCCGACAACTGCGCCGAGCACTTGACTTTATGCAGGAAGCCAGACAGTGGGACATTGTACGAAAAGTCAGCACACTCAGCACGGATAGTGCGCGTAACATGATTGCAGCGTCCAGGCAGCTCCCGTTCGAGCATATGCCTTGAGTTGCACATAGCTCCAACGATCCATCACACACACACACACACTTTGTATTGTATTGTATTATTGTATGAGAGAGGTTCCAGGTTGAATTGAGGCGAATAATGTTCAGAGGTTGTTGTGTTTAATATTCATGAGAATATTTGTCATTGTTCAAATGATAATAAACACACATATAAAGCATATTTGTCCACTCATATGTTGATAAGAGTATTAAAAACTTGAAAAATATTCCTCTAAGGTACATTTAAAACAGATAAAAAAGGTGCGATTAATCGCGATTAACTATGGACAATCATGCGATTAAATATTTTAATCGACTGACAGCCCTAATATATATATATTGCACATAGTTGGGTGGTATTAGTAGGTGTTTTTGGTTATTCCGCTTCTTTGTAAATGCAAAAGTCAGTAGACTTGTACAGCATAGATTAACAGACTACAGAATGTGGCATTGCTGTCATGGACTGCTTACAGTTCCGATGTTAACCCAGGTCAGATTGGTGGCATCTCATCCTTTCTCTGAGCGGAGTGTGAGGCATTGAGTGAAAGGCTAATGTGATAGTACATCCTAGAAGGACAAGCATTAGAGGTCCCATGTCATGGCCCTTTCCACTGATCATAATTCCATTGTTGAGGTCTACTAGAATAGATTTACATTGTGGAATTTTCCAAACTCACATTGGTTTCTCATACAGCATCTCTGTATAGTATGTGTATTCACTCTCTGTCCTAAACGCCTTGTTGGAGCTCCTGTGCGCCGACCCCACACCAGTAAGCCAGCTCCTCGCAGCAGTGAGCCTCTCAACGTCCTGCCGAGTGTGTGTGTGTGAGGAACGTACATTTGTTAACGTAACGGCTCCGCGGACGTAACGTAACGGCTCCGCGGACATAACGTAACGGCTCCGCGGATTGGTCCATTTGGACCAATTGGTCCATGGGGTCGTCGTTACGTCACTTGGTTCCCGGAAGAAGAAAAAAATCTCCAACGAGGCGTTCTGGGGCAGCATAGACAGGTCTTTTCTGTGTTAGAGCTTTACTCGCTACGGTGTACTTTGAGGGTTTGTGACTTTGCAGACCGTTTACATGCATACAAAGCTACATAACACACAAGGGGACGGTTAATAACCGGAAAAGCATGACATGGGACCTTTAACCTAACATTTACCAAGGCTATGACTTATTCAAGTATCCCAGTAACCTGTGACAGTAAACACACATACACAATACAAGGACAGAGGCAGCTAGATAGAATTTCACCAACATTCATTTTATGATTTAAACCTGAGCCTTTCCTACTGTAACATGCAGAGCTTTAATTGGGCAGTGAGGAGAACACACATGTCCTTGGGGTCTCGACTGTGCTGGGGCTTTACATTCCACCACTGTAAAACACAGTCTGTCATTTGTTGGCTTCAGGTCACGCTTAAACTTCAAAACTGTCGCTCTCCCTCACCAGCCCGTAAGACTCTTCTTTCTGTCCCTTTAATCCCCGGCGGCCGGCTTGTGACCGTGTAGCGTGGCGATTCTACCGTGTGTGCGGTCTGGGAGCCAATCATCTCCAGCCATCATGGCACAGACACGCAGGACTGGACAGAGCAATGGGCCGGTGCCCCTACTCTGTCCTGTGTGTGTCTCTATGTGTGTGTGTGAGGGCTAGAGAGAAAGAGTGAGAGTGGGGAAATTAGCTACAGTGTGTAATTTCAAAGTTTCCAACATAATCATTAAAAGTAGGCCAAAGATGATGTTTTTTTAAAGTGGTCTAAGCACCAAAGCTCTGATTAAAATAGTAAAACAATATAACTGAGTGCAGCTGATCCATGCTCTCTCTCTCAGCTTTGTTAACAAGCCCCATTGGACTTCATGACGGGACCAAATAATCTGCCCATCCTAGGATTGATGCTGGCCTGTGTTATCTTATTCCCCAGTGCTATAGATAATAGTTCACATGACTGCATGAGGGCCTGAGGTGCATGAGGTGGACTTTTCATACAGGAAAATAATTAACAAATGATCTTGGTGATAATATATTAAATGGATATCCTGAGTCGGTATTAGTAGATGCAAAATGAATACAGTGTGATGTGATGATACAGACATTTGATGCCTACAGTATAATAACTAATCTTTATGTGTTTTTATCCTGCAGGCAGTTTCGGCCCCTGAGATCACCATCTCCCCTGGTGTGAGTGTCGGTAAGGTGTGTGCATGTGTGTGTGGATAGAGTGATTGGGGAGATGTACTTCATGTGCCAGGATTGGGAGGAGTTGGAGGACGATCTCTATCGGGAGGATGAAGGGGACTCTGAGGGGTCAGAGGACAACAGCGAGCTGGAGTTCCGCCTCTACAGCCAGCTCCACTACTCCTCTAATGCCGGGGTGGTGGAGGAGACAGGAGATGAGGAGGGGGAACAGGACAGTGAGCATCTGGAGAAACCTGAGCAGATTGTAAATGTGGACAGAGAACAGGACACAACTGGAAAAAGTAGGCCGCTGTCACCTGATTTGAGCAAGTTACTACAGCACAAGAAGAAGGACAAGAAACCTGATAAACAGAAAAAGGGTAAAAGTAACCCTAAGGTTCAGAGGTCATTAACATCATTAATGGAGGAGGTCATCGTGATTGACTCCGGCCCTGATGTCATCTCCATCTCTGAGGATGACAGTGCTGATGACACTGCTGCTGCTGTTGACACTGCTGCTGCTGAGGAAGATGGAGTCTGCGCCTTAAAGGGACGAAGCTTAAAACAGCTGCAGACTTCAACCCCGGCCCCACAGGTAGAGAGCAAAGTGTGAGAGGTCTTCAGAAACAGATTACCTTACGGCCCCATGATTACTTTTCCATACATATGAAAAAATAAACAAAAGCGAGTGCAGCTGACCCATGCTGTCTCTCAGCTTTGTTTACAGGCCTCGTGATTTTCAGAAAGAGACCAAAGTATGTGCCCATCCTGGGATTGATGCTGGCCGGTGTTCATTTATATCTCAGTGCTATAGATAATACTTGACTTTACTCTAATTGCATGAGTTGGACATTGCATAAATGCATAAACAACAAATAATCATGATGAAAATAATAAAGTTAAAGCCTTTTATTGTCATTATACAAAAAGTACAACGAGATTCAGAGTGCAACTCTGTCCCAGTGTGCAAAAACGAGACATACATAACATTAAAAACACGGCAGTAGGACATACAACATAAGCAATCATATGGGGGGAATAAATAGTTACAAATATTGATATAAAAATAGTTTCTAAATTGTAAAAAAAAATATTACATATGTATTTTTGATCCTCACATATTTGTTTTCCGTTTAAAACCTCTGCACCTGCAAACACAAACCGCTTTCTGTGCACGGATCGCTGTGCATTCGTGTGTGGGTTTTTTGAGACTCCCCTGACGGTCACCCGATTCGTACTTGTAATTTTTTCTATCTATAGCCAATCAGATGTATCCTTCATTCTAAGCCAATCACATGAGCGCGCCCCCACGAGGGTATGATTTATTGCGTTCAAGACACTTCATGTACGCATTTTGCGCAGTCCGGTCAGCTCGCTAAACAGAGGGCGGAGCATCAGGTGATCATGCAGAGCTGCATGTCTCCATCAGACTCAGCAGCTGATCTGATCTCGCGTCCGGTTATACTTCACTCGCGGTTATGTCCATATCGATCAGATCCAGCTCTCCTGATCGGCCTTTATAGAGAGCACAGATCAAACTATTAAGAGTGAATATCGGCCGATAATGACCGGCGCGGCTCCCCCCGATGACTGTTCACTGTCTAGCACTGGCTTCGTAGTGCACTGATCGATTAGGCTAAGCTAACCTGTAGCTGCTCCCTCCACACTCACAACAACTTCATACAGACATAAATAAAGCAGCTGTATTCGCCATACAGGAAACACACATTTAAAACGGTTTTGCCTGCCGTTTTTGTGTACACAAGCATTCATCAATGGTTTGGAAAGTGGCGCTGTACCTTAATAATATAACGGCTTGTATTTACGTGCATTTCCTGTTCGGAACTTGGCGCTGTACTGAGAGTGGAGGTGTCCTGAGATTAGCGCCTGCAGGCAGGCTCCATGGACCTGTCAGCTCCGGACTGCGCAAAATGCGTACATGAAGCGCCACGTCATGAACGCAAGAAATCTACCCTCGTGGGGGCGCGCTCATGTGATTGGCTTAGAATTGAGGAGACATCTGATTGGCTATAGATAAAAAATGTCAAGTACGAATCGGCTGACCGTCAGGGGAGTTTCAAAAAACCCACAAACGAATGCACAGCGATCCGTGCACAGAAAACAAATATGTGAGGATCAAAAATACATATGTAAAACTTTTGTCTGTATTTGGATTTTATTTACATGTATATGAAACGGAACACATTTGTGTGTGCATTGACAAACACAAGTGTGGATCCGGAAATACAAGTGTGAACCCTTCTGTGTGCATACTGTATTATGAGACTGTTCTGAGCCCATACTGAAAGCTGGTCAGCACAAGCTTTGAGTACTTTTCCGAGTACTCCATTGGGTCCTGCAGCTTTTCCAGGATTCACAGACCTCAGCGTCTGCTTCACCTGATGTTCTTTGAGAGTGGGAGGTGGTATGGAGCTTGTAGTTTGCAGGGACAGGGGCAGAGTAGAAAAGTGGGGGGGTCTGCTAGCCTCAAAGCAGGCAAATAAGTGGTTTAGTTCCTCTGCAAGGTGGGCGTCAGCTCTAGTAGTGCCAGATGTTTTGCTCTTATAGCTGGTGAAGGCCCTGCCAAACGCACCGTGTGTTGTTATGAGCGAGATTCTCCTCCACTTTTCCCTTGTAGTCCTCCTTCGCAGCCTTGATGCCTCTCCTCAGGTTAGCCCTTGCCATGCTGTACTGGGCTGCGTCCCCCGACCTGAAGGCTTTGTCATGGGAACTCAGGAGAGACCGCACCGCTCTTGTCATCCATGGTTTTTGGTTTGGATAGACCCGAATGCGTTTTTCCACAGTTACAGTGTCTGTGCAGAACTTGATGTAAGATAAGACAGCCTCTGTGTGTTCCTCCAAGTCTGTCTGGTCAAATATGTCCCACGCTGTGTGTTCGAAGCAGTCTTGCAGTTGTGAGAGTGCTCCCTCGCGCCAGGTTCTGATATATTTAACCACCTGCTTGGTGTTACTTCTGAGGGGGGTGTAAGCTGGGATGAGAAGTAGTGGTACCGCTCTGTAAGCATGCTTCAGGTTAGAATACGCCCGGTCCAGTGTGTTCTTTCCTCTGGTGGTACATCGTACATATTGTACAAATTTGGGAAGCACATTTTTTAGACATGCATGATTAAAGTCTCCAGCTACAATATGAACTACGTCGGGATGGACCAATGAGTTATCCTGAAATGGCAATGGTAGATTAAGCATCAACTGTGACAATGTTAAATACATTGATACACCAGACTGACATCCAAGAACTAGCAGCACCAGTGGCAGACTGATGTATCGCCTTCTTCTTGGCCAAATAATTTATCTTAAACATACCACAACAACATGTTTTCTTATCAGAAAAATCTAAGTTTAGAGTGTTAGAAACTGTAAGACCATCACAGTATGCTTTTGAATGAATGTTTCCCACTTGGGCCATTTAGGGTTTCCTACTAAACTCACAATACTGGCTGCTTTTTTGGTCTAGCTTCTGTCCAGTGGCCAGTTTCAGCCAGCTGATTGATTTCTGTTGAGCGTGTTGAACTGGAGCAGTACTAGAAAATGACTTGCTGCTGTGGTGGAGCATTGCCAGACATTTTTAACTCTAGCTGTACATTTTTGTATGCTGGCAAATGAAGAACTAGGTGATATTGTTTTATTTTTCACTCTTAATTCTTAACTTGTCAGCAGTTTGATCAGTACACAAAAAAAGGTACATAATGGTGCAACTTAAAGCTTTGTATTTACATCAATATGGTTGTTGTTTGGTCATCTAGGGAACCCAGAAAAGAACTTTAGGCATCCCGGTGACGGTGGTCTCCAGCAACTCAGAGTCTGATTCAAGCGAGTCTGAATCAAATTCTGAGTCCGAGTCATCTGATGATCTGGAGAACTGGATGATCCTGGGTCCAGGGAACCAGGACGGAGACCAGAGCATCTCACTTAACCTGGAGGGAGGGTCTGACAGCAGCGCAGGTATGTCTTTTGTTTATAGGTTACCTCCTCTATGTGTATGTTCTGTTTGTACTGGGTGTTTTGTGCATTGTTCAGACTTTATTGATATGATTTTTGTGTGTTTGAATATGTAGAGAATGGAAGCAGTGAGTCTTTTTGTCCGGTCCAGCTCATTCCTAACACTTAGCCTACCTGCAGCACATTGATAAGGAGCGGGCACAGCAATGGGCTACACTGTGAACCCTGTGTGTGTGTGTGTGTTTGCATGTACATATGCAGCATCTGTGTCTGCATGTCTTACGAGTTTGTAAGCTCTTAGCATTCCTGGCACTGTCTGCCCAGTTGCTCGTTTCTCTGATGCGTCTTTAAGTATGTTTATGTGTATTATGTATTGATATGTGCGTGAGGGTTTGTGCAAGTTTGAATATTTTATAAAATATATAGTTTATAAAATATTCCAGTTCTAATCAGCATGCATGTGTACATACACACGCATACCAACAGTCATAACGCTAATGCCAAAAACAAACAAACGGAGAGACAACAACGCAGGAGGAGAGGTTGGGAGAGATGGGAGTAATCAAAAAATGAATAAAAATGTTCCTCGCAAATCTCCTCAGATCTACACATTATCTTAACCTGCAGTCTCAGCAACCTCTCTGGCTCCCCCTTTTTTCTCCCTCCTACCTAACTCTCTCCCATCTCATTCTTTTATCTTATTTTCCCACTATTGTGCTCCCACTCTGCCTCTCTCTCACTGTTTCGTTCTCATTTGAATTTCCCTGGGCTGATGTTTCTGCAAGAGTGCTCACTGCCTCTTCTACACACAACTGGGCTAAAGGGGGGGGTCTGGAGCTGGTGAGAAGGCTTGAGGTTTTGTCCTGCTTTTGGGAGGAAAGGAGGATTTTAGGTCTCTGTTTCTCTCTCTTTCATTCTCTCTCTCTCTCTCATCTGGCGTCTCTCTGTGATCTTTGGAGCTTGACCTCATGTCTGCACATGGGGGGTCATGGGTGTGGTGTTGAAGGGGCCTTAAAGTGGGAGGAATGGGGGAGGGTTTATAAAAAAGAAAAAAAGGAATTGAGGGCAGAAAGAGTTGAGGGACGAGCCTCAATAGTCTTGAGCTGCGAGATAATTTGATTCTACATAGTGATCCCTTAGCAGCCGTTGAGTGTGTTGCTTGTGTTTACACTTGAAAAGGGGTAAACATGTGGAAAAAGATAATTCAATAAATAAAAGTATAATATTTTTTGCCATTAAAATCAACAATTAATTGATCCCAACAAGTATTTTCTGATTTGGCTAATTGCTCCATTGTTGTCTACAAACTATTCAGAACGCATCAATGAGGAACACTGTTGCCTGGGTGACATACTCATTCATTACGATGAACATGTTAGTTTATCAACAGTCAGTACTGCTGCTGTAAACATCCCATGTGCACCAAATGTGTATAAATCCACAGCTTAAAATAGTCCCCATCAAATGCACTATTGACTGTACTTCTGATAGTCACATGACACCAAGCACCAACATGGTCAAACAGCGCTTAATGGCAAACTGACAATGTGGATTTGTATCTTTTCATGCAATTTATTAACAATACCAAAAGTATAAACATTGTCAGCTAGGGTTTATTTTAGTGTTTTTATAGCATTAATAATAATAATAAATTGCTTGAAAATCTGTGGGCATCACCTCTTATAAGCACATTTTTTTGGGGAAACCCTGCAACTTTGTTCTCTTATTAACTAAAAACTTCATGCAAGATATCATATATTTAGTTTGCTGTTGTTGTAGACTATTTTGTCCCACAATGGATTGCACAAGGGAAATAAATAAGTGATGACAAAATAAGAAGATATAGGAAAATAATAATCCCCAACAAATATTTTTCGCTATCAAGGATAACCGGCTGTGGAGTTTAAAGCTTAAACAATTGGTCAATAAGTTGATTAATCGAATGTTAAACAAATATTTTGGTTTAAACAAATAAAATCCCCAAGATATCCCAATGATTTTATAGCAACAGCTCTTCAAATGTGAGAATTCGCTGCTTGATTGTTTTTAATATCATTGTAAATTAAAGATCTTTGAGTTTGGAGTATCGACTGACACAAATACAAGACCCTTATATCTTTGATCCTTCTGTAGACTGATTGATAAATCAAGATAATAATTGTTTGCAAATTGCAGTTTAGTTGGCACGTGTATCATCTTCTCATGGTACGAAATGGTAAAGTATATCTATTTAAAGGATGAAAGCAGTATAGGATGAACATTTGTAAGCAGTACAAACGGTGATATACTTTGATTATTCGCCCATTGTTTCTGCATAGCTGGTGTAGGTTCTTATTTTCTTGTTCTAGAGAATATGTTTCACATGCCCTTTTTATTTTCTGAAGAAATGCGTCGATACAATCAGCCTTAGGTAGATTTCTTATCACTGCAATAACCTTTATATTTATAACCGAGGGCTGTTGGAAAAATAAACAATTGATTTCTGGTTTTATGTGCCATGCCATGTTGTGTGTTGACTCCTGTAGCCCGGGAGCCCAGCTAGTTTTTCACATTTGTGCGAGTGTGTGAGTAACAGGTTTGCACAACAGTGACTAATAGTATTTGTACGCCTAAACCCCATCTCAGCATCACCATCAAATCACATTCACTACACTTAGTCTCCCCCTCTCACCCTACAGAAATTGAATCCTTTCATCCTCTTTCTCATTCTGACTCCCTCCTACACGGTGTCACTTGTTCACATACTTTTACAATCTAATCTTTTTTCACTCCATCACATATGTTTTTGTATCAAATACATGGACACACATACACGCCGATGCACACTCAGCCTCAGGAGCTATCTGTCGCCTGGCTGTACAGGGGCAGCTGTTGGTGGGTGGATCTGTAGGGACAGTGGATAAGGGAAAGAGAAAAGATAGTAGAGAAAAGGGGGATGAGCGAGGGCCGTCTGCCTGTCCGGCAGCCATGCAGCAGCAATCAGATGGAACAACAGAGAAAAAGCAGGGCTTCCCAAAATCCAGCTCAGTGCCTCTCCCACCCGGAGAGGTGTGCGTGTACATGTCCGTGAATGAATCCGGGGTGTAGGCGGGGTGTGCTGAAGCTAAACTTGAATCGTAAGTGGTTAAACTTCACTCAGTGGTCACACTTTTTTTTTTCTTCTTTCTCTGTTGCTCCCCCCAGTTCTCTCATTCACTATTTTGTCCCCTCGGTCTTGGTCAGTGCACACCAAACTTTGTTTGAGGCTTAGAGAGCAGCTCTGGCTTGCTATCGGGGTGGCCGATCACATCAGAGTGTGTGTTGATGTGTGAGTGTGCTTCAATGAAAGTCGTGGTGAATTAGAGAGAAAGGAGTGTGTTTTTATGTTTGTACCCAAAGGTTAACTCACAGAATAAGAAGGTAAGCTCATTTCCTCTCCTCTCCCTTCCTTAATCTTGGTGTTCTCTCTGCTGTGTTGTTCTTTACAGTTTTATCATGCAGTCTAGATTGCCTAGGTATAAAACACAGTTTTTTTTCCGCCGTGTGTGTTAAAAGCAGTAGTATGAGTGTGTTCACTCTGAACCTTCATATGTGTGTGAATGAGTAATGCTGCTTGGGGCCTGAAGCTTTTTCCCGCAGCTTCCTGCACTCGGAGACCTCAGTTGGTCTTTGTATACGTTGAAGTGTGTTTAATCCTAACTCACATGCCAGTGTACTGTACAAGGAAAATATGGATTTAGCTTGCTTCTGTGTGTTTTGTGGTTGTGGGCATCGGGATTGTAGAAGTTGTGTGTGTGTGTGTGTGTGTGTGTGTGTGTGTGTGTGTGTGTGTGTGTGTGTGTGTGGTGTGTGTGTGTGTGTGTGTGTGTGTGTGTGTGTGTGTTGTGTGTGTGTGTGTGTGTGTGTGTGTGTGTGTGTGTGTGGTGTGTGTGTGTGTGTGTGGTGTGTGTGTGTGTGTGTGTGTGTTGTGTGTGTGTGTGTGTTGTGTGTGTGTGTGTGTGTGTGTGTGGGGGGGGGGGGGGGGGGTGTGTGTGTGTGTGTGTGTGTGTGTGTGTGTGTTGTGTGTGTGTGTGTGTGTGTGTGTGTGTGTGTGTGGTGTGTGTGTGCTATAGGTGGGTGTGTGTATTGTGGGTGGGCGGGCGCTGCAGAAGGGAGGCATGGATAGGATCAGCTCTTATCTTGGCTGCCCAGTGCCACACGAGGTGTAACGCCACACCCACACTACCACACAGTGTGTTTGAACAGGCGCACACACACACACCATCAAATTGCTGTGCCATAGTTGGACTTGTATTATCCATTTTTAACAGAGGATATGCAAATTAGATGAGACTACTGTGTAGGCCTAATATTAGCGCATGCGAAAATAAATGGTAGAAATTCAGTTGAAAGCCTGATGCTTTCATTTAAAAAAATGCATTTGATTGAACAATCATTTGATGCCGGCAGCCCCAGAAATGTAATGACAACAGTAATCTGTCAAATTAAAACGGCAGTTTCTTTGTAATATTGAAAATCCCCATAGTCAGCGGTCGTGTCCATTATCGTGTTGAGAGTGAGGTTTACTTATATTAGTCAAAATAAAATCTGATTTTGGCCTCTACGTTGTAATTGGCCTACTGAGAGGATGCACCATGCTCATCATGAGGCTTAACAGATTGAAGGCTCTGTGGTAGTTTCTATATTTATTTGACATCCATTTGTCTGGTATATATCCTTTTGTGCAAAGTATATATTGTTCCTTTGGATTGACCTTCATCCGCCTAGATATCAACTTTCACAGCTAACTGGAAAAATAAGTCCATCTCATTTCACTTTTTATTTTTCCTCCATTGTTCATGTAATTGCTGAACAGATCCACTGTAAGTTTAATTCTGTCAACTGTTTAATCCCTTCTTTACCTTTAGACCCAGGCCCTATAGTTTTCCCAGCGCTTTCTTTTAAAAAAGTGAGGTAATTAACACAAGCCAACAACCGAAGAAAGGTGGCAGTATACATTTAAATCAAATCATAAATCATGTGAAACAGCACTTCCAAAGAATTCTGTGTGGACGGTCTTACGCGGGGCTCAGCGTCAGACAGGGAGAGAGAGATGAGAGTGGGTAAGCTAAAGTGGATGAGACAGGCCTTGAAAAGGATCGGCCACGGTGATGCTGTCGGTCAGAGCCGGTTTGTCTCCAGTCAAGATCTCAGAGTGGCTCAACACTGTTGGATATCGGTCTGCACACGCTGACATCCGCCGCTGTCTGTCAGTCTGTGTGCGTGGTTCTTACAGTCAAACCTGCTCAGATAACACTTGACCTGCTGTGGCTCCATGCAAAAACTGCTAATCTGGTTTCGCTAGTGTATCTCAAGATAAATGAAACAGCTGTTTATCTGTTTCAGATTCATGACATTGGGCCACATTTGAATCGGTTTGTTTGAAGCTTTTTTTTACGCCAATTGAGTAGACACAGTTGATTCTGAATTAAATGTATGTATTTTCAATTGATATTGGTTTCACTTTGGTTTTGAGAATGTGATGGTGTATTTTAAATAATTATAGAAATGTAACTTTATTGATGTTTTATTGATGGTTTTCCTTCCTCCTTCACATGGCAGAATTAATATAAGATAATTATGCTATTAGTTACTGCAGACATGTGTGCTTCTGCTGTGACATTATGTACTTCTCTCATGCTGTTATGCAGAATTTATTTAGACCACATTTATCTGCATCTGGAAGAGACAAGCCATCCTGTCTGAAAGTACTCTTTGTCAAAATAATTTATGAAAATGTCTAAATGTTTTCGTGGAAACTTACAGTAAAAAACACCCACAGACATCTGCGATGGCGGCTGCAGGTGCTCATTTGTATTAATGTGACTGTTTGTTCTTCTGAGTGAAATAGAGGCCACATTTAAATATAATCTAGTAGAAAACATTTCGGCTAAGCTTGCAGACCGGGCAGCATGAAAAAAATATTTCTCTAGAGGGAAAGGATTTATATTTCATCAAATCTCGATAGTTAGATTATCGATGAAGATATTGATGGTATACGATGATGATAATATTTTGCATTACAGAAATGAGAGAATATTTTTGAGTGAAAGTGAAGGTGTGATGCCAGGTTGGACATTGTGTTTGTTGGAGTGTGAAGGTGTGTGCATTTAAAGACAAAAGTGTGTGTGTCTGTGAGAGCCGGTGTCAGCCTCACCACGCCTGAGGTGAGCCCAATAACCGTGCCGTGGCCCACTGGAACGAAGTTTCACCGTCTTTAGTTCCGAATAGAGAAAAGAATGTGACATAAAATGAAATAGTTTTCAACACTGTACGGTTTTCATGTGAAGCTGTGTTTTTTTCCCCTGTGATTTTAAACGCCAAAGTAACTGCCGAAGGCGTCACAATGAACGCAATGTTTCTTTTTTTTAAAGCAAAAACACACAACCTCCTGTTCTCAGTAACTGGCCTGAATGAAGGGGTAATAAACTGGAGACCAGACGGTCCCTACTGTAGTTTAATGTGTAAGTATGTGGAGGGGGTGATAGCATAGGGAATCCAAGTCTTCTTTTTTAACCTTTATTTAACCAGAATATCCCATCGAGAGCAAGAATCTCTGCTCTAAAGAGACCTGCAACAGACATTGTGCCCTGAAGCTACAGGATAATACATCTAGACAAATACTCACATACACTTGCTGAAACACTCTCATGTACGATTAAATAAAACTTCTAAGCCTCGACACCTTAATCCCGCTTGGTATGTTGCGCGGACAGCGCAGTGTGCGACTATAATAGTATTTAATTTGTCCTATTGTCAAGCGCCATTCAGTTTTGGCCTGAATTACGCCACCTCTTCGTCGTCTTTTTTGCTCCCTTGTGCATTCACCATTTCATTTTTCTCCTTTTTTAGACGACCTGAAAAGAAGGGCGGGAGGGAAGGGACAGAAACTAGCGGAGAAAAAAAATGTCAATTACAATTACCAATAATAATCATTATAATTAAGCAATCACTTAATAGGAAATCAAATTATTATGGGGGGGGGACAGAGGGAGGTCCCGTGGGACTTTATTAATTTATTTTCCTTTATTTGGCCGGAGAACTTTCCCCTTATTGTCTTTCCTTGGTTTCTGGGAGGGTTCGTCAAGAGGGCTTTATTAACTGGTAGCCTAGGGTGGTGATATTTTTGGGGGGGATGGAGAAGGGGAAGGGTGTGGAGGGATATGTATTAATATTAAAACGTTTTTGGGAGGAGGAAGAGGGGCGAGCGGTTTGAGTGAGGTAAGGCAGCGAAGGCAGTCACAGATCCACAAAATCACCCCCTCTCCCCTCGGCTCGTTCTTCTCCCCCCTTTTCATCCTCCCACTTCTTCCGCGAGCATCGGCACTAGCAGAGCTGTTTTGGAATCAGAAGTTCAATTTAACAGTCAACAGGATAAGAGGGTGAACACACAAACGCACACATTTGGGGTTAGTACACTTGCTCCGGTATGCAAAGGGTTGACTAATAATAGCTGGGCAATGTTTTTCACAAGGTCCCACAGGATGTGTGTGGGTGTGTGGGTGTGTGGGTGTGGGGGTGGGTGTGAGAATCTTGGCAGTATACACAGATACACAAGTGTGCCTGTTTAGCAGTTTCCTCTCCAGAGGCTCCTGGCAGTGTGTATGTGGCCGATCCAAGGCTTCTCCCCATGTCTCTTAATTAAGGCTCTCGTCAGACACAGACCAGCTGGGCCTGGTCTGGCCTCGCTGGCACTCAACATATTTCAGTCAATCGAGACCTTCCCTCCTCCTCGTTCTCTCTTTCTAACGCTCTTCTAACTTTCCCTTCATCTTTCCTTGTCCTTCATTTGTGTTTTCTTAGTTTTATTTTATTGTATTCTTTAAGCTACTTTTTTGGGTTGTCTACTTGCTATATATTGATGCACTTTATGTGTTTACAACATGTTAAAGCTTAACTGCTTGACCATTCCATCATACCTGCTAGGGCTGAACGATATATCGTGTCATGGCGATAACCGCGATATGCGCATGCGTGATATTCACACCGCACCGCAGGGACGTGCGGTTTTATTCAAAATGCTAACGCACTTTAGCACAGAATTCAAAATAAAGATACCCTTATTACTTATCGATAACACAAACGGACCAACATCGATATCAAAAAAGTCTTCCTACCACACGCAATAGGCACCAGAAACATGTCCGTTCACACGAGACCGCTCGAAAGCGCTGGAGACGCTGTAGTACATATGCCGGGCCTGTAAGTGGCGCTGTACTCCTGCCACGCATGGTTGCCATGGTTGCCCTTCTGTTTATTCTCCGCTGTGGACGCTCTGGCTCTTTTTCTCCCTCCCCGAGGCAAGCGTTTGCTCCTGCTGTAAATATCTCCGGTAGTCTACCAGCAGATGAAAAACACCCACCTCTCCGCCTCTTCCAAGGGACGAGGGGACCGTGCGGCAGAGTTTCTGTTAGATGTTTTTTCGCCGGTCAACATGTCCGTTAAAGTTTAAATCTTCCGGACAAAATTTGAAAAGTGCCGGTCAAAGGTCTTCTTTGTTATTTATTGAGCTTTAAAACAAATTGATAACGACTCCATATAATAATAAAAAACGGAGCCTCTCTTTTCCTCCCCCTCTTCTGACAGCCCAGCAGCTGATCTCTGAGCAGGAGAGGTGGGAGAGGTGGGGCTATTGCTTCAACGTTATCAGAAAATGATCGTATAGGGGTAAACACGGAGCCGTTTGCCCCCCTCAGAGCGTTTTGTTTGCAGTTCTACCCACCTTTAATCATTATCGTTTTCTGCGTTTCCATGTCGGCCTTGTGTGGCCGAACCGTCTATCTGATAGTGAACTGTAGCAGATACGACCATTATCGTCCTCGTGTGGCCGGGGCCTTAAGCAGTTCTAATGGGAGGCAAATGCCAAAACGTAACAGATGAAATGCGCATCTTTTTTTAATGATAGATAAACTGAAAATAAAAGGCCTGTATCGGTCAAAAATTAAACCATCTTAAAAAACTCAATGATGGTGTCTTTATCAATTGCCAGATGAACCATACTCATTATGATTTGGGCAATCTTATTATGTTCAACCAATTTACACACATTTTTAGTGGTTGCTGCATTGCTTGAAAAGTAACTGGGAATGTTAAAATATGGGACGTTTAAAGTCTTTAAATGGCCGTATACTGTCATGCTTGCACTCACAACCCAACAAATGCTAAGATGTAGCCTGTGTCGAGCACGATTCAAAATGTCATAAAAGGATACATTGGTGTGATCAATGCGGTTATAAACAGAGTTTCGTTTATTTGCGATTATATATAAAAATATTTCTATAGCGAGCACAGTAGTAGGGTGTCTCCAAAATTGTACATCAGCTACATCCATACTCCACCTTTCTTCCCCGACCCCTTCAGCTCCACCCCTCCCTCCCTTCATCCATCCCATCTCTTTATTCCTCCACTCCCATTTCCAACCATCCTTCAATACAACAACACCAAGCCCTGGTTACGTGGCTGTTGCTATGCCGGGCCTGCAGGCTCAGGATTCCTGCCAGAGGCTTTCCTGAGATAATCCAGCTCATATCTGGGATCTGTTTGAAAGGTGTCACATCTGACCGGAACCACTGTGTGCTCATTCTGCATATTTACACTTTCTAAATGTGAAAGATCGTGATTTTCAGTAGAGTAATTGTCCTTTGTCGGAAAAATGCCCCAGCGTTAGTATTTTGGGGTGTCTTGCTTGCACATATATGTACCTAGTTTATAACATGTGTCTATGAATGAAGTTTAAGTCTTGGCTCGTGCGTGTGCTCCTGTGCGCACGCATGCCTGTGCATTAGCACACCTAGGCCGCCCCTTTATCCGGGGGATTATGGTTAAATGGAATGCTGAAATCCTGGCGGCGAGCAACCGATAAAGCTGAAGTCGGTGTTGGGAGAGAAAATTAATTATTCAGGATAAAATCAGAGCGAAAGGAGATAGTTACTAACTCGTTGGGGAGTTTAGTCATTGATATTTCGGCGCTTGCTTCCAGACAACAAGCAGAGTTCATCACACGCTTAATGTGAGCCTGTTTTGTGCATTTGTGAGAGTGTGTGTGCTCACACCTACGAGCAGGGATTTGCTAACTTTTAAAGGTTTTAATCAGGGATCCTCAAATAGAATAGCATTAGGTTTCTATGCAGTCTTAACATAATGACTTGGCTTTTTTCCCCACAGTGGATCAGGGTCCCCTACAGCTCCTCTTATTTACTTTGATCCGATTTCTGTTTATTAAACGAGATTTAGAAACAGTCTTGCCTGAATTAAATTAAATTAAATGTTCACAAAGTTAGTGTAGTAAATATTAAAATCAGATATTCAATTTAAGGAAGCATATTTTATTCCAACTGTTTGAAATAACCCTACCAAGATAGTGGAAGTTTTTACATTTCTGTAAGTATTGATTTGAAACATATTGTCAACAAAAGCAAATATAAATAAATATATAAATATATTATAGGCATAAATAAATTATTCAGTTTTTATTCAAAACAACTAATCAAATCATTTTTAAACGTCCGCTGAAATAAGGATTTTGCTTAAACTAGTTACATGATGTGATCTATCTTTGATTTTTTCTAAAACATTATTTGTTTTAATAGAAAATCCTAAAGCTATTGTACAAAAAGGTTATTTTAACAGACATGTTGGTAAATAGAAAACAAATGTATATTAACTCTTGATGTTAAATAGGATCCATGTAAAACGTGATGACAGGTCCAGGAGTTTGGGATTTTAAGAAATAACAAACTGAATGGTTTCAAAACACACAAACCATTTTAGAAATGTTTTTTTTGCCCAACTTACCACAAATAAACCGCTTTGAGATGTGTTTCTTTACTTTCTTCTTCTCTGGTTTTGCCTTCATGGTTTCTCAACCCTTTTAGTCTAAATTCGTGTCACTCCCCCCAGGTAACAACGCACTTCGACCAGAGCAAACCTCATTGGACATAACGGTGTCATTTAGATGTATTAACAGTTTGTACCTACAGTGATTTTTATAACACAAAAAAACACTCAGCTCACTGTTTTGGGGCCATAGAATGGAAACAGGGATGAAGCCTGGATTATATCGTGATTTTCACTTTTTAAAGAGTCCTGAGTGGTCAGTGTTACAAATAAGATGCAAACAAATAACCATCCCTGACCTTACAGGACTTTCTGTATCCAGACAGATTTGTGTGTGCGTGCATGCAGGTGAGGACATTTTCTCCTCTGAGTGCAGACTGATCAATAGTAATTGGGTTGAGTGTCTCAGGCCTGGTTCTCTCCTTTGTACTGTGGGCCTTTTGTAGGCTGACACTGGGTCAGAAGAGAAAGGGGAGATGCGAGAGAAAGAAAGGGAAGAAAGAAGTGGGGAGACAGAGAGAAAATGGAGGATGTTTGCAAGTCGACGAGCATGACCGACTCCCTCAACCAAATCTCCGGATATTTATTCAGCATTACTCACTAATCTAAAAAAATCTTCCACCCTTTCTGTCTCTCCTCCTTTCTTTTCTTTCACTCTCCACATTGGAGGGATGAGATGTGTGTGTGTGTGCAGGGGATACTGTAGGGTGAGATAAAACAGATAATTTGTGAAGATGTATTAACAGGCCTCTCACCTCTTCCTCTCTTTCTCCCCCTTGCTTTCAAACACAAGCACACTCCCAGAGTATCTCTCCATCCTCCTCGCTCGCTATTCTGTCTCTTTTATGACTTCCATAAAGGCGGCGTGTGTTGAGTGAGGGCGGTGAGCTCCAGCGGTATTAGCAGGGAGGCATTAGGCATAAACTCTAAGGTATATTAAAGCAACGGCCCTGTTGTTCATATAAACACGCCAATTCAATTTAGCCTGCCCCACGGGGAATGGGATTTCAGCAGCTACCGAGAGCAGCAGGAGGAGGAGAGAAAGAGAGAGAGAGAGAGGGAGGGCGAGTGGTGGATGAGGTAAGACAAGAGGAGGAGATGGGATGAAGGGATCTTGGGGAGAAGCAGGAAGAGGGAAGAAAGTGTTAGTAGAAAGAGAGGTCAGGCAAAGATGTAGAGTTTGCCGTATGGGAGTGGCCAAGTGGCTAGTTACAGGAATTCATTATTGTTGTTGCATTAACTACCATGACGTAAGAACCTGTGTGTACATGCATATGTGCAGTGATAGCACACACACACACACACACACACACACACACATCAAATTCACACCCTGGCAGGCAGACTGCCTGTGCACCGTTGCACGCTTGGACAGAGTGTTATGTGGGAAACCCTAGAGTTATATTATTCAATCCAAATTCAAATGGGCTTGTCAGGAAAGCTCCCTTTTTTATTACCTGTCAGAAAAACCAAGGGATGGACGAAGCAGAGGGGAGCAAATTAAACGACAGTAAATAAGACCCCCTATCTCTCTCTCCCCTTACCATTCTGCCACTCCTCCCTCTGCTGTATTTTGAAGGCACACAAACACACAGATTTTGACAGCATGTTGTTGTTCGACTCTATCTGTAGTTTACCTTATCCAGGTTTATCTGTCAATCAAATGCAGAAGGACCTTATTATTTTAGCTCATGACTGAATCAAATCTCCAGCCAATATTAAATCA
Source organism: Gymnodraco acuticeps (assembly GCF_902827175.1). NCBI lineage: Eukaryota > Metazoa > Chordata > Actinopteri > Perciformes > Bathydraconidae > Gymnodraco > Gymnodraco acuticeps. The sequence goes on from NW_022989979.1 coordinate 428,040, forward strand.
AATGAGACAAAAACTGGATTTGATAGTAAAGGAAAAGTCTGTCAGATGTTTATTAAAATGGATTTGATGCATCTGTGACATCTACAAACAAGGAATCATGGGAATTTGGGAAAAATAAATCAAGGTAAAAAGGGGGAGAAAGAAGACCCTGAGGGGAGATGAAGGGATTTCTTAAGGATGAGCTCTGCTTTTGGAAAAGAGGGGGTAAAGTGTGGTGTGTCCTTCGATAACACACTCTCTCACACACACACACCCACAGACACCGAACAGCCTCCTCCCGTCTTGCCCCTTTCAGCCAGGCATAACCTCTGCCATCTGTCCATCCCCCCTTCCTTTCCTACCTCCTCCTTCTCTGCTCTTCCTCTTCTTCCCCAAGTCCCCCCCCCAGACCCCCCTCTGTTAAATTAGGGTATTATTTCCCCACCTTAACTCTCTGATGGCATTCAGAGAGATGTGGAGATTTAGTGTTTTTATTATCAGTTGTCTTAAGCAAACAGTCAATGTGTATCATTGGCCGCTGGTTTAATTGTATCATTATTCATTGTTAGACATGTAGAGAACTAGAAATAAATCTAATAATAATCTTAAATAAAAGTGTTACGGTGTTTTTAAGGCAAAAGAGATAGATTGGAAACGACATGCAAAAAGGTCTCTGCTTGACTCGAACTGGAGACATTGCAGTTCATAGTGAAAAACTTAAACCTAATAATGTGTTGTCCCCATTCTCTTCCGAATCTACCACTAACCAGGTGAAAAGGACAGCTGGATGTATTTATAAACTGTATTTGAATGAAGTGATAAAAGAGCCATATTAGGAGCCCCACTTCTAATCCTCTATTGTTCTTTGTCTGTCCCCTGTCCCACAGAGGGGCTGCTCTAATTAAAGACTAATAATTGTATTGTTTTATAAAGCCTATAGAGACAGAGATTCTGCTCTTCAATCATTTACTCTCCAATGTACCCTGCCCATCGTGGGCTATCTCGCTGGATGAAGTCCATAACCCACTGTGTGTGTGTGTGTGTGTGTGTGTGTGTGTCATACAGTAGGATGAGGAAGGAAAAAGCCAAATTAAAACTTTAAAGCACCATTATTTAATTACCCCATAGGCTGTGGATTTGAAGGGTGTGTGTGTTGTGTTTGCTCATGCAATCCTGTGCTGCTGTCCAGGATTATTTCAGTTTTTCAATTTGCCCTTTCTCCTCTGTGTATGTGTGTGTGCAATTGTGTGCATGAGCATTCATGTGTGTGTTTGTATGTGCGTTTGACTACAGTGTAACCTCGTATTGGTTGCCCCCTCCCTTTCACCTCTACCCGCCACACACACACAACCACAGACATGCAATGCGCGGATGCTGAAGCGCCGGCAGATAAAAAGGCATTATGGTAAATTCCACTTAATGACACATTTTTAATTTGGGGAACAGGGCTTGCTGAATGGAGCTTAATTACCGGGGCCAAAGATCCCTCAGAAAAATAACCCCCTCGACATGCCCAACCTGCCCGATAATGGAGCGCTCCACAAAATGCCTCAGATTAACCAACGCCGTTTATCTCCCCCTTCCCACCCCCCTTTCTCTCGCTGTATAATAACAAAAATAACAATCATGAAAATTCTATCTGCCTCCCAGCCCCCATCACCCCACTTCCCTCTCCCGTCTTTCCGCCCTCCCGCCCACTGCCTGGTTCACTCCCGCAGGAGGAAATTCATCAAAATGAAATTGAGGTTGCAACTCACTGGTTTTATTCAAATATATTTGCCCCTTACAGACGCTACGTGATTGTGTGTTAGTGTGTTTCGCCCAAAACACTGAATAATGTGGTCAGTTTTATCAGCATTACTTTAGGTGCTTACAAACACAAGTATGAGTTTAGCCTCAAAACACTTGTTGGCTAGTACGCTTCCCTGTCGTTGTACTGTGGAGACTGACTTCCCGAGCATTAGGAACAATGAATTGATTGAAACAAATGTCGTTACTAGTACAAAAGTATACTCTTCTTTAAAAAAACAAAAAGGGACCAACTTGTTAGACTGATACAAAATCTCAACTATAAGTATTCAACTTTAAATAAGGGTTGCACAGACAATTCTAAAGATAATACATTTACTGACAAAAAGAAACCCAATCCTCATAAGTCAGAAACCTGTTTAAATTTTACTTTTGATGACACTATGCTTGATACAGATTCAAAAATTATATTTTAAACAGGTTTTAGAATATATTAGTTTTGTGCATCCAGGTAATATCCATTCCAAAAGGAGGGTTTGTATTTAAGTTATTCTTTTAATCTTAATAAATATATTTTACTACACAATGTTAGTTAAACTATCCCTTTTTAAAGACAGATACTATGTCATTATTTGATCGATATGTCAAAATGAATGTTCCCAAGTTTTGTGGCCTAGGTAGCTAGAGAAGAATACATTTTAAATAAAATGTAAGTAGTAAAAGAGCTTTTTTGTTTTGCTGTGATGGGTGGTAGGTACAAAACATCATCAGCATGTTTTGGTTAATTAAATTGGTCAAATTTGGATTCAGCCGTTTTTGAAACATAGATGCATGATTTGGTGTGTCAGGAGTGTGTGTTTTAATAAGAGCAGCTAGGATTATCAACATTTAGGGGGAGATAAATGTTGCGTTTGAATTGAAAATCTCCACTAAATAGAAAGCTAGCGGATATTAAAACAACACAATGACTACCTTTGAAACCCATTGATGTTCACTGGCTCGGTTTTGGATAACTTATATATGGAACCGCAGTATACCTGCACACTAACACACACCCACAGACATACACACTCACTTTTGTTGGCCTTCTCTGGTCCCTGTTGTTGTGTACCCTGATTGGACCATGTGGTTGCCATGCGGTTGCCAGGCCGCGCCCCTGCTGTGTGGTAATTGGTGTCTGTGGTATTGCCGCGTGGCGACGGTACTTTGACTGACAGGTTTGGCCACCTGCCCTGCCCTGGCTGCCAACATGGTGTGGAAGGGGGCAGAAAGGAGGGGAGGACGTGGCATGGGCTGGCAGGGGGTGAACACTCGGCTTGTCATGCGGGGGATGGATAATCAGAGACGGGTTGCGATGAAATATGAGATGGTCAAACATGAAGCCGATTCAACAGGAACCAGGGTGATGGCATCTGTTTTCTTCTCCCCTTTCTTACCAAGCTGCACCCCCCAAAACTCTGACCAGAAAACATGTTTATCAGATCACCTTTTGAAGATTGACTTAATATACATGCCAGTCTGATATGTCAAGGTTGCTGTCAAAGAAGATTGCAAATGGCAATCAAGGTTGACCTCAAGCATCATGAAGCACAGGCCAGAAAGAGTTCTTCGACCGAACCAGTTGTAATTTGGTTGGATTGGTATACATTATTTTCAATCATCGTATATTGAGAAGTTTTCTCTATTGTCTAACTTGCCCAGGTTCAGCATCCTTTTTCTTTACATAATTTTATGGATTAATGTCCTCCTCGTTATATCAACTAAATAAACCTAAAATTGAAATGGTGTTGGTCCATTGGTTGCCATGTGTTGCAAGAACATACAGCGGTTGCATACATATGATGCCCAGTGGTTATGGGAAAGAGACAGATTAGCCAATGATTTGCAATAGCCTGGCGAGCAAACATAAACAAATAAAGTAAAAAAATATATTGGCTCGGGCTGGGTTTGAGTTTGAGACACACATTCGTCAAGTACCAATTGGGTTCAGTCAAGTCAGGTCCTAGTCGCCTCCCTCCCCAGCTTCAGATCTGATTTTGAACTAGAAAAATAACTACTAAATGTTTTCTCTATATTCTTCTGAATAGTCAAACATTTAAGTTGAAAGGTTGTAAATGAAGCGTCCTGTGGTTTTGATAAGGAGTCCACAACATAAATCCATCTTCAATTATCAAGACTGTTGGTTCAACACAAGCATTCACACATACATTCAAACACTGGTGGAAGAGCCTACCATACGCGGTGTCACCTAACCCGGGCAAAAAAACCTCACATGCACAGCACACTCATGCCTCAGCCAATGGTGTAATATCTTGCCCAAGGACACTTCAACACATAGACTGATCAAACCACCCATCGTTTGATTAGTTGACAACCTTGCTACCCGTTAAGTAAATAAAGAAATGTTTGCCACAGTTTGAGAATGCTTTTAATTTGACTCTCTCACCTATATCTCTCTAACAGAGGTAAAGGTGGAGATGGGCAAAGAAACAGCATGTATTTAAGTCGAATTAAATCTGCAGCTTTCATCTATAATAGGTCTATTCAGCTATTGATCTATTCGCAGCATGGCAAATATCTGCACACAGTCTCTATCTCCTTCTTGTTCTGCATCTCATTTCATCTTCACTACCTAATTTGCCCCAGTCCTCCACTGTCCTCCTTTTTTCCTCAAACACTCCTCTACCTGAATGCTCTTTGCTGTCCGGTGGGCTTGATATTCAGACAGCTCCTCTTTTGTTGTGTTGTAATGTGCTCCATGGCCCATACCAATGCATCCTCACCCTCCTCTCTCTCCCCCTCTCTTCCTCTCACTGTTCTTGTTCATCTGACTTGTTCTCTTGCTCTCTTTGCTATTGTGTTTTACACCCTCGGCCAGACTTTTCTGTCACACAAAAGAGGCGTAGAAAAGCTACGGGTTTGTGTGCGTGTGTCTGTGTGTGCGTCTGACTTGGCCAACCTTTTGGTATGTTTAACCTCGCAGAGGGCAAGGCTGCAGGGCAAGGGTGATGTCACAAAGGAAGCACTTTTTTGTGCGCACACACCGACACACACATACACAGCCTGCACACTCCCGCCCACCCCTCACCATTGTCATGTATAGTGTTGCTAATCCGACCCTGTCGCTTCAGTATCAAACATAACCTCCATTTGAGGGGACAAGGCCCTTTCTTTCACTCCTATTTTGTGTAGGTGTGTGTGCGTGCGTGCGTGCACTGGTTGGTGTGTTAATGGGCCTGGTCAACAGCGTGGTACAATGGGCAGACTGGTTTGGGATGCCTGTTTAAGTGTCGGGACAGGGAAAGAGGGTTTAGGGCAAGGCAAGCCTGACTTTGATGTTACTGGGACAGAGGAGTAAATGGCTTGTAGACACACACACACACACACACTCACTCACTCACTCACTCACTCACTCACTCACTCACTCACTCACTCACTCACTCACACTCACACACTCACACAACCACAGGAAACATGGTCACAGTTATGGGTGGTTGTCAGGAGAGACCCCGTTACAAAATGTGTGTGTATTTCCCAGTCTCATCCCTGGGTTATCACATTTCAACCATCGTGCCTGGACAGCCTGGCAGAATTATGCTGCTTGTGGTCCCCTATATTCTGTGTGTGTGTGTGTCACCCCAGGAGAGCTGGGTGTTCATGGTTCATTAGCCCCACGTACACTTGTAGTCTGTTCTCACTGGTAGAAGGGACGGATTCAAATCACTCACACACACGCACACACACACACACACACACACATACTCTGTTTTGTTCTGTTCTGCCGGCTCTGATGAACTGGCACGCAGCCTCCTCCCCTCTCCTCCTCATCTTCTAGTAATCAGGGTACCTATGAGACAGACAGGTAGCATCTGTCGCCTTCTTTCCCCTGATCCTTCCCTCCCTCTGTTTCTCCGTCTCCCCCTCTTCCATGCCATTGTGTCGAATTTCCCTCGATGACGGATTGATGTGATAATGTACAACTTGTCCCGGAGAATAAAAACTTGTGTGTAAATTGACATGCTAAGGAACGTTTTCTCAATTTCATTTTCTGTTGATTGTTTGAATACATGTGGAGATCTTTCAAGACTCTGGATCCTGGTTTTCCTCAGATACCTATTCCCGACGCATCACATACATTTCCTTTTTAGGATTTATTGGTCAGTTGAAATTGCTACAGTGGACATGGCTGAGGCCTCTCTCCCGCGTCCGTTCAGCTGTTTGGAAAAGGCACTGCCATCTGCTTATTTAGCTCCTGACTCCTTCAGATCAGTTTGGCCAAGATGAAGCAAGCAGCTCTCGTTGGTTTCGAGCGAGGCCTCAAGGCTGATTAGCATATTTTCACCAAGTGTACAGACAACAGACCCCCACCCACCCTCTCCTCTTTTCCTACCCCCCCCATGTGTTTGATTCCTCGGCCGTGACAAAGAGCTTCAACCTTTATCCGTGTGTGTGTTGGTGAGATGGGGGGCCCTTAGATTAAAGGAAAGCTTCCTGCTCTTTATTTGGGAAGTCCCCCTGGGAGACGCTTTGGGAATGACTTTCGTTGAGTCACTAACGCCTACTCACACACACACACACACACACACACACACACACACACACACTCACACACACTCACGCACACAATCATTCTTAGATGAACTTCTACTCACACATACACACCTTCACCCCTGCCTTTTTTCAACAAGCTGCCCATTGACTGGATGCTAGTTGTTGTGTAACACTTACTACACATGCATGAACGCTTTCAGAAACACACACACACACACACACACACACACACACACACACACACACACACACACACACACCATACAGAGGCCCCCCAGTCTGTTCATGGTAGTTAAGGTAGGTAGATGGAAAACTGTGGTACACTGATCCTTAGCTGACAACATGCAGTCAATTTCATAGTAATTTAAATTATCTTTCAAGGATAATGCCAAAAATGGCTTGTTCCAGTTTCGCTCATGTGTGGATTTGATGCTTTTCTTTGTTTTATAAAATATATTTAGCATTTAAATACATCACCGTGGGCTTTGTAAAATTGTAGTGGACATTTTTTATTATTTTACATTTTTTGACCAGACCTTAAAGTGAATTATAAATAAACAGTTACTAGGTACTAACTAATTCCGTTTAATTTGAACAACTTCGACTTTTTTCACTTTTGTTACAGATTTGTCTTCCTTGGAGATGCTTAAATTAGTATAGGGGACATTTTAAGAGCATCTTTTGAGAAAAGTATATGCACTATGGTGGCTTGTACACGGTCTATGGTCACTGGTAGGTGTATTTAAAAAATATATAAAGGTTTCAATCTGCCCAAATGAATCAACCCAGAGCGCAAATGACGTTAAATTGATTCATTTTTAGAATCATCCAAATTAGGGTCACACGTTTTTGCTCTAAACTGTACAGCGTTGAGTTGCTTGCAAGGGTGCTGTGTGTTTGTTTTTTGAGGAACAAGGTCGTGGCAGAAAGAAGCCCCATCCAAACAGCAGCCATTTTAATTTGTTTGACGGGGGAAGAAAGGTGATAACCTCCCTCACACCCGGGGAGGAGTTGGGTAGAAAACAAGGAGAGAAGGAGAGAGAGAGAGAGAAAGCAAAGTAAGGAGGGCTAAGCTGAATTGTGATAAGGTGGTGGATAGAGAGACTCTGAAAAAGAGAGAAAGAGAGAGAGGTGAAAAGGAGACTGTAATATTTGATTATGGCTCAAGGCTGTATGTTTGTCCAAAGGCTAAAGACTGTCAACCAGCTAATCGTGGGGGTCGATGGGTGGGTGTGTCTGTGTCTGTATGTGTTTGTGAAAGCATGCGAGTCTGTGTGGGTCATTGCTATCAGCACATAATTTATGCTGAGTACATGTGTCTGTGTGTTTCTGTGTGTGTGTTTGTGTGTACGTTACAATGTCTGGATGTCAGTTACAGTTCTCTGGGCCTGAGGAGAGTACAGGGGCGTCCCTCAGGGCGCTGTTAGTGCCACTCTCATACAGATGTGCTGGGCTGCCACTGTGTCAGTTTCTGTGCGTGTGTGTGTCCTTCTCTTACAGGAAACTGAACTTACTCCTCAGGGTTTAGAGTTCTTAATAGGGTTAGATATTTTCTAGAATTTGTCAGCTATGGCTCTAAATCTTGTTGTATTGAGTAACATTTTTTATTTATGCCACCGATAACCAATATTTAAAAAAAATGTTTAATCATTGGTTCTTTTGAATTCAAATTAAGGAAGGCCTCTTGATCCTTACCTTTTATCATTTCAAAATCTTCCCATTGATTACATTGATTGTTGTATGTTTATGATGAGTGGTTTTCATGAGATGCCTTTTGTCAAACATAAAAACACCAAACGTGTATAGATTTAAAATGTAAAGTGACCTTGTTGTAAATAATTTGTTCTGTTCTACCAGATGCTGAAGAGAAGGCCAGCTGGTTGGTTTCGTCAAAGGATAAGGACGTAAGAGGACATCAGTATTTTTACAGTGATTTGTATATTTTGACATTTAGCCACTTTTCGTTCGATGGCTTTTTACAAAGTAGTAACCATTTAGACTGGTGGTCTAAATGGCAGCCATTTTCTGCAAACCTTTTCTGAATAAAAGGCAGATGTGTTGAGCCAAAACTTATTTTTAGAATAGTGCACAGTTCAATTGTTTGAATAATTAGGACTGTCCGTTTTTTGGATATAAGCCAAAGTAATATGTAAGAAGTAATGTGTGATTTCTAAAAATAATAAGTATAACAGTATGTATTATATATTGTCACTTACTTTTGTCAGTCAAAAATTAGTTGGAAATACAATTCTAAGATGTTCATGATTTTTCTATACACATTTTAAAATAAATAATGAAAGTATCAACTGTGTATGTTTCAGGCTGGGATCTATAACAGAGACAAGGGTGCGAGAGCAACGGGGCCGCGGCTGTCAAACCGATACTACACCGACAAGAGTGTCCAGTGTAGAAACTGCAGCAAGAACGGACATCTCTCCAAGAACTGCCCAGAGTCCAAAGTCAGTTCAACTCAGTGCACCGTAGCGTGTACAGCTTATACACTCTGATGAGTACCAATATGTAAAACTAATAACTGTGTTATGTGTGTTTTTTATGTGCGTGTGTGAGCAGCAGTTGGTGCCCTGCTATCTTTGTGGAACCCCAGGCCACCTGTCAAGTGAATGTCCCAACAAGCACTGCAACAACTGCGGCCTGCCTGGGCACCTCTACAACTCCTGCAGAGACAGAGCGCACTGGCACCAGCGCTGTGAGCGCTGCTTCATGACAGGCCACTCAACAAATGTGAGTATAGCATTTTATTTTATTAGGTTGGAATTAAAATAAGAAAATAAAGCTCTGCACATTTGAGTCCAATACAGGCATGGAGGAATAAAGTAAAACTCAAATTAATTTTGGCAAATGGTTGAAATGATATGGAAACATACTAATGCTATTGTTGAAAATCTCATTCCATAACCCATGGCCATTAATCTGCTGCTGTAACAGCCTCAACTCTACTGATTTGTAAACCTAGCTGAAGGGATTTTCTCCCATTTGTTGTAGCGGCCAGTCACTGTAAAGTTCCCATAAAGCATTTTAATGGATCTTGGTTTATGCATATGAGCATTGTGATATTGAGACAAGAAAGGTCCTTTCCAAAATGTTGCAACAAAATTGGCCTTATGTTCTATTTTATACAAGGTTTTCCAACACGATGTCATTGGATTTAAACAAAAATAAATACAAAAGCAAATTTACAATGAGGACATACGTTTCATTATAAAAAAGAAAGGGAATTAAATGAATGCATTGATCTTAATGACAATTTGTATATCCATTACTTACCCTGTGTTACTTGAATGTGTGAAGAAATTCTTGTGAAAGATAGAATCTGAAAATGAAAAACTTTTAAAAAGAATTGTAGTAACAGCAAAACTATATAAAAACATCTGTTTACAAACTCTATGCAAACCGTACTTTCTACGTAAAACACCGCATGCATTTTCAATTTTTCAAGGGCTGGCAGGGTCAGTTACTGAAATACAAATAATAATTTGGGGATTGGAGTATTCCTTGATGTATTTCGGGAGATTGAATCAACTTGATGCCACAGTATGAGGTCAAATGGCTCAGATGATGTGTGTGTGCAGTATGCTTTGGCTTGTCGTGTTGCTGTATGAGAACAAGTTGAAACACCAACAACTTAATGGCAAAAGTATGCTTATACCCTCTCCATTACCACCTTCCCCCCCCCTATTTTACCCCCCTCTTTTTTCCCCTCCCTCTCCCCCACACTTTCTCTCAGTAATAATGAGTGACCGGGGGTCAGCACACGCTGCTGTTCACATTAATTTATACACTTCAGCAATTACAGCTTAGTTATGTCTCTGCCATGCTGCATATTCCAGATGTGGGCATGTGCTTGTGTTGGCATTCAAGGGTGAATCTAATGGCCATCAATGACAATTATCCCACCGCAACGTTCATTACCTTGCCCATTTACACTAATGCCATAGAATGGTGAACCCTGTGTGCATGTAAGAGCTTGCCTGTGTCTCCCCCACCTCACCCTCTCTCTCTTCTCCGCCAGTCAGTCATGTTCTGTGCTCTGTGTAATGGGTGAGTAACCAGGTGAACACGAGAGGGAGAGGGGAGACCAGGACACACACGGCCCATTTTTCTCTCTTTCTCGCCCTCACTCTCTTCCCTTCTTTCTCCCCTCTTCCTATGGATCTTCATCTTGTTCTTCCTCTCTCCTTTGCATATTGTTTTCAACAGTAAACAGAAGTGCAAAGTTGTCTGGCATTGTAATTACCCTTTTCTTGGAACGCATAACTTTTTTTCTTACACTCACAAATTACACTGTGTGTGTGTGTGTGTGTGTGTGTGTGTGTGTGTGTGTGTGTGTGTTGTGTGTGTGTGTGTGTGTGTGTGTGTGTGTGTTGTGTGTGTGTGTGTGTGTGTGTGTGTGTGTGTGTGTGTGTGTGTGTGTGTGTGTGTGTGTGTGTGTGTGTGTGTGTGTGTGTGTGTGTGTGTGTGTGTGTGTGTGTGTGTGTGTGTGTGTGTGTGTGTGTGTGTGTGTGTGTGTGTGTGTGTGAGAAAGAGAGTCAGGTCTCCGTCCCCTGGGCCTTTCTGTGTCTCTCATTAAAGACAGACGGTTGACGGAGCGCGAGTGTGTCGCTCGCCTCGCCTGTCGCCCTCGACAACAACACACTACCCCAGCGGTCTGGAGGGAGCGAGCAAGCGGGAGGGAGCTGGTGTAGTGGGGGGATTGTTGAAGAAAAGAAAGCTAGATGAGAGGTGGAGAAGGATACAGCCATCGAAATTCATATTTGCCCATCTCTGTATTCAAATCTAAACCGCTCAGATTAAGCCAGAAATGCACAGCGTTCTTTACAGGCTTAAAGATCAGGATTTGAACAAACACTTTCAGCCAAATAGTCACTTTTTATTGTGACAAGAATTTGCACATCATGCAAATTTGTGTAAGAACTTGTTTAGTTTATGCAAGCACAAAAACTAAACATTCCTTACAGCACTGGCTTAAATCTTCCTTTCCTTCTCTCACCCGCTCTCTGTCTCTCTCACTCAGTAGGTGTGTAAGTAGATAAATCTTGTTGCCTGCGGTGACTGCGGCATTTTCAATTTCCCAGTGGGAAGTGGCGGTGGTTGGGAAAGGATGTCGGAACGCTTAAGGAACAGCGTGGCGAAGCCCCGGAGATAATGCTTTAGCCACACAGGGACAAAACAACTGACTGCCTTACTTACTGACTGTTTGACTGACTGAAGAGAGACACATGGAGGGAAACAGGCTGAGAAATCAGGGCGACAAAGCTTTAGTGAAAGACAGAAGAGACCTGAGGAGCCAAACAAATGACACCATGGCCTGCTCTACAGTATTTCTTAAGGCCCTCATTTCATTTCCCTGGCCCTGCCTCTGTCCTTTCTTTGTCAATCAGCGTCTCTGTAATATTTGTCTTATTCTGCCCTTAATATCCTATCCTATCTATATCTGTGTGTGTCTCATACCTATTTGATACAAATACATGCAGTTTGTTTTTTATGACATTTTCATTCCCTCCCTTTTTTAAATCGGATGTATTACTTTTTATGTGCTTCTCAAATGTGCGTATATTAGTCTGTATATTAAAGACCATATTAAGTGTGTTTTTTTTCTCTCCTCAGGCTTGTCCAGAGATCTGGAGACAGTATCACATCACAGTGAGTATTTGACCACAAAACCAACGCTGTCAGCAAACTCCACACTGGTGTTTTTAAATCTGATTTGATCCCTTCCACATCTCTTTATGTTTTATGAAGCACAATGATAAAACAAAGTGAGGTCTTAGTGCTGCTTGTCTTTGCTGTCAGAGAGAACAAGGCAGGTGGACAAAGGGCCTTTTGTAGATGGATCGAGGACCGCTGACTAGACACCTGAAGTTGATTGGGAGTTTGTTTTTTTAAACAGGAAGAACATAATAGTACATTCCTGTTGTACTCAAAGGTGTGTATTTAGAAGGGCAAAGCATCTGAAAAGGGAGGTGTTACAAATCTTCTTGTGTTACACAGTTCCTTCAGCTTTTACCTTAAAGTCCCATAATAGATACATGCGAATGATGCACATGCTTTTTACATTTCATAACATTAACCCTATTACAATGGTAAAGTTAACTCCTTTAGATTGTACCAGCAGTTTGCACCCTATCTGTGTCCAATTTTGCTAAATCCCCGTGGAGTTCTGCTCAGAGTCCCAATTAAAAGCAAAGAAATGTAAAAGAACAGGGTGGTGAAGGTGGAGGGGATGACTAAGCCAGCAGCACACCCGCCCTGCCCCTCACAGCCGGGGACACTTCTTGAATCTTTTTCAAGCAGAACCTGCTTCATCAGAATAGAAATATTTTAAATCTTACAGTAGTGATATGCTATAACCAATATTCATTTCTAAACTCTTCAAGGACCACACATTATTTACAGTTTTTGGTCAACTTAAAGGAAAAAAGTGAAGTAGTGTCATAGTGCAAACAAAGCTCTTATAACACCAGAGTCTCGGGTGATGACCATCGCATTACTCTCTCAATGTGCTTTCTTCAGTGTCTTTAAACATCTACTATTAAAATCCACCGAACAGTGATAGTGATTTGAGGAATGTGACCAGAACCAGATCATTTTAATTTAGCATGTGGATGTTCCTAAAAGCCACCAGAAAAAAAGTATTTTCCATGAGCATGAGGGAAAGGTGTCTCACGATCACTCAGAATCAATAAGTCAGTTGTGAATGGTATTGAACTCGCCCTGTAGCAGAGGAGTGAACTGTGTGTGTGTGTGTGTGTGTGTGTGTGTGTGTGTGTGTGTGTGTGTGTGTGTGTGTGTGTGTGTGTGTGTGGTGTGTGTGTGTGTGTGTGTGTGTGTGTGTGTGTGTGTGTGTGTGTGTGTGTGTGTGTGTGTGTGTGTGTGTGTGTGTGTGTGTGTGTGTGTGTGTGTGTGTGTGTGTGTGTGTGTGTGTGTGTAAACCATGTGTCAAAGAGTAGAAAACTGTGTGACAGTCACTAGGGCCAGCAGGGATGCATTTGCGTTACTATTATTTGTGTGTGTGTGTTCTTTATCCAAAAACTGAAACGATAACTAGTTTCATTGGCTCCTTATGTATGTATTTGTGTGTGTGTGCGTCTGAGCGAGGGGGCGATATAGACCTCAGCCTAAGAGAAAAGAGCAGCTTGTTTGTCAATTAAAAGACGTGATAAAGCATGAAATGGGCTGCCAACGCCACTCGGGACGAGGGAGTGTGAGAGAGGGAAGAACAGTGTGTTTGCATATATCTTGGCGTGCACTTGGCGTGTGTTGGGGGAGGTCTGTCTCTCTCCTCTATGGAGATTAATTAGCAGGGGCTGTCTAATGAAAAGGCAGCATCGTTAGCGCAGGGTAGCACGGCGGGAGAGACGCAGGAAGGAGGAGGGAACGGGAGAGAGAAGTTCCAGGGGAGACGCTGGCAGAGAAGATGGGAGTTAGTTTAAGACTTGCTCATGTGTTGGTGGGGGATATTTTTCTTTATAGAGTTTGAGTTTAAACCACGAGAAAAAGGCAAAGATGCTGATGAAGGAGCACCGACAAATATCTTTTGTCACCTGGCAAGATGATGCAACCAACTATTGTGTGTATTTTTCGTGTGTGTGTTTGCGTGTGATGCTGTGCTTTAACGGGTGGAGGATTGTGACCCAGGTCTAATTGAAGTATTTAAGCCATTTAAGCACTGGGAACAGAAGGTCGTTATAGATCCAAACTGGCATGGGGGTTAGGGGCTCGCACAGACACAAACACAACCAACACACACACACACACACACACACACACACACACACACACACACACACACACACACAGGGCTCCTTCTGTTTAAGACAGCCTCATTTTATTCATGATGCTGCTTATGACCCTGAACTCCCCAATGTGAGAAGAGGTGTGTGTGTGTGTGTTTGCTTTGGGAGATGTGGCTCTGTCACCTTCCGCTGGGCTCAGCCAGGTGTGAAAAGGCATTCTGTCAGACCTCCCTGCTACTGGGTCCATTTATCCTTCGTGTGTGTGTGTGTGTGTGTGTGTGTGTGTGTGTGTGTGTGTGTGTGTGTGTGTGTGTGTGTGTGTGTGTGTGTGTGTGTGTGTGTGTGTGTGTGTGTGTGTGTGTGTGTGTGTGTGTGTGTGTGTGTGTGTGTGTGTGTGTGTGTGTGGTGTGTGTGTGTGTGTGTGTGTGTGTGTGTGTGTGTGTGTGTGTGTGTGTGATGTGTGTGTGTGTGTTGTGTGTGTGTGTGTTGTGTGTGTGTGTGTGTGTGTGTGTGTGTGTTGTGTGGTTGTGTGTGTGTGTGTGTGTGTGTGTGTGTGTGTGTGTGTGTGTGTGTGTGTGTGTGTGTGTGTGTGTGTGTGTGTGTGTGTGTGTGTGTGTGTGTGTGTGTGTGTGTGTGTGTGTGTGTGTGTGTGTGTGTGTGTGTGTGTGTGTGTGTGCTGGGTCCGTTTATCTTCCGTGAGTGTATGTGTTGTCTGCCTGCACCTGGCCCTCAACTAACAAACTCCTCCAAACCACACAGTATAGACCACAAATCCCTGGGGTATTTACTGAGAAAGTAAGATACTGACACACATGGACACACAAATACCCACACACACTTCTACAAATATATATAGAGAAGTAAATGGGGTAAAAAGCTATCCACACAACATTTTCATCTTGTCTGTCATATGGTTTTGAAGACATTTTTACACAGAAGTAATATTTACACAGAACAATTTGCTTGGGGGAACAGGTTACCTTTGACAACTCTTTCTCAGTCTCTCTTTCACTCACCCACACAAATGCATGCAGACATCCTGGTTTGACTTCTTTCTTTTGCATACAGCGTTACAGTGATGGGTCTTTTTCCTCATACCCTATCAGCCTACCGCCTTCTGTCTTTGCCAGTACGATACATGCCAAATATCATTTACCCCCAAAAAATGTTCTCTTTGATTATTGAATGCATTCTGCCATTTCATTGTGTATTCGTATGTTTTGTTGCACGTATTAACTACCAGCCAGCATCATCGACTGATCTTGTTAGTGCCTTCCTTCATTTCCCAGAACCCTCTCCACAAAACAAAAAGAACAGGTGTGAACTTGGTATGAAGACGGGTGGGTGCATTGCATCATGCCTCTTCTGCTTTGAATTTTCCACTGGTTCTTGATTGTCAAAATGGAGACTGTAGCGAGAATGGCTCTGTTACTCTGAGTGAGTGTTGCCAAGTAGGATATTAATTGTCGGTATTTTGGATAGCTCAAACGGTTTCTGTTCCTATAACAGCATTAGAGCAGCATTGAATATATGACGGTGATGGCATGTTGACTAAATTCAACCAATCAATAACAGGAATACCAAAAATACTGACAGAGCAAATAGGGCTGCACCCATCAAGTATCTGTCAATAATCTTCTTTTCTTTCAATACATATTTTTGCCTATATGATCGAAATGTTCTAACGTCCAGGATGACATCTCCACATTGGGTGTGTCTAGCAAGCAGGCCAAAGCCGAAAGGTGTTTAGTTTACAACTAAATAAGTCTGAGAAAAGCGGCAAATGATGAGGCTGAAACAAGCGAATAATTGGCATTTCTGCTTGACGAAAGGATTTAAAGAATTAATATATTACCGTAATTGTCAGTTCTGTCACATAGTGTATTTGAACTCCACCATAGTGGTTTTGTTTGAGAGATTTCTGACGTAGCATGGAAAGGCAAACGATCTCTTTTACAATTACCAGCCCACAACAGAAAGTAGACCAGGAAAGAGTAGGAAAAACAGAAATTGAAGTCAGGGAAAGGGAAAGAAAAGAAAGGAGGAGTACAATGAAGTGTGAGTGGATGAATGGAAACGGTCAGTAAAGGCAGGAAGGTCAGAGCATGTTGAGCGAGCTGCTGTCCACACACAGGCTGCCTCAATGCATGTAAAGATTATGCATAAATGTGTGCATTTGATCATACAACAGTTTTTCCTCCTGTTAGCGTTTTCAGGACCCTGCTGTACCGGTTAAGACAAGAGCGCCACCCTATGGCTGCTGCAGGAAGTGTAGGCTCTCACTTTAAATATCCTTGCTGCTAAAGCCTTTTTTTTTTATTTAGCTCTGAATGTAGATAGCAGCTTTAATTATGCCAGCTTTATGTGTAGTACTGGAGCAAAAAGAGACCATGGGGCAATGGATAAACACGATTTACCTACATGGAAGGAAAGTGCTCTGTAAGGAACAGATATAGAGAGGGGGAGACAACTAGAGAGGGGTGTTGTAAGAAATTCAGGAGGATGGGAGTTGAGACAGAGAGAGAAACGAGGAGGGGTGAGTGTATTAAAAAGGGTGAGACAGACGAGAGTGAATCTGAGCAGCTGATTGGTACAGGTATATCAGTGTGTGAGCATTGATTGGCCTCTCTTTAGATAGCAGGGGTGACACCTGTACGTGTGTGTGTTTATTGATCGGCTCCTCTGCCCATGGTTTGTGTGTGTGTATGTATGTATCGAGCGAGCGGATTCTCTCCTCACGGTGGTATCAGTGTGTGTATCGATCTTTTCCTCGGGGACAGGTGTGTGAGTGTGTGCGTGTGTCAGTGTCTCTTGGGGTGCCGATGAAAAACAGTGTGTGACCTTTCTGTTCACTATAGAAATTAAGCCGTTTTAACTCCTCTCCTTTTGGTGTCCCTCTATTTCACCTCACTGGCCTTTTGTCTCCCTTTTCATTTAGTATGTTTTATACCTTTTTTGTCTCACCGTCTTTCTCCAGAAGGTCCTTTGCTTTTCATGCTCGATTCACACATGTCTTTGTTGGCCCAAGGTTAGGACTTTTTGCCCCTTTTTAATCCTAAATTTACATTTCAAAAAAATAAATTGAAATGACTTTTTAACCATGTGGAACGTTTCAGTTCATTTGTTTTTAAAATATTTAATATTTAAGATAACTCAAATGTGGTGAATTATTTTTCTTCAACTAGGATAAACAAGATACGTAAATCCGATGTCACGCCGTTCACAACTCTTACATACTCATCCCATTGTGTAAGATGTACCTCAGATAACAAAAAAATAAAATTTTACAAACTAATTTTAATGCCAAATTACATTACCTTTTAAAAATGTTTTTATTTATATTCCAAGGGATAGCTTTTCACCTAAAGTTTGGCTACAGGGAATAAAAAATACCTGCAATACAAACTTGATCTTTAGAATAACATTATTAATATATGTAACTATTTATAGTTTTAGCATGTTTATATGTATTTATTATAAACAGCACATATTTGGCACAATAGTGTTTATACTAGAACACAAAACAACTTTGAATCACAGCATAATGTCCGAACAGCTCTGTTTTTTATATGGGGAAATTATATATATCGTTTTAATATGTTATTTGTTAAGTTATTAAGTAAGTCAGAGTGCATCTTTTCGAACCTTAAACCAGTCTCAGTATAGCAGTTGTAATTGACCACAGGTGAAGTTGCTGTAGGACGTTTTCAGCATTCTGTGTTAGAGTGCCCTGCAGTGGTTAAACAGAGAACTGCAAAATGTAAGTTTTTCTTTCAATTTCATCCATTGGGGAGTTTTTATGCAGAAACATGGCAACTGTGCATCTGTAGCGAGCTTGTATGTTTTTTTTTAGCTGAGGGTCTTTTTTTTGTGGATTTAATAAAATGTATTTTGTTGTCCCTCTTCAACCAAAATAAATCACATACAGTAATGTATAAACATAATAAGTGAATTAAAAAATAACGCAACTCATTCATGGTGATTAAGAATGTGAGGTGTAAAAGAAAAGGTGTAGTTAAAATGTATTCTCCACATTGGTGAAGGGTAATCTTTGCAACGCTAACCCGCCTCTCAAGGTTTGTCATTAAGGCACTGCATGTTGAAACTGTATCTAATGCACATCACCCTTTTTTACATTACTTGAGCCTCACAAATTACCCATAATTCTAATAGTAAGGATACTACCGGTCTTAACTCTTCAGTTCTTTCTGCTGAACATCAAATCCCAGGTTTAGGGTTCAACCTCTATTCCACTTCTCGTTCTGTCCTTCCTTCTGTCTAGCTGACCTCTTTTCTTATTTCTCGTACAAGAAAGGGCTCAATTCAAACAGTGCTTTGTGAAAATCCTTTAAATCCACATCCATTCAGTGAGCTGTTTTTGCTGCCTCATCATTGTACAGTACAGACCTTTCACCCCCGCATTGCCAAAGACTCCCTTTATTCTCCACAGACTGAGACTCTGAAGGCGCAGGAGGCAGGGGAGGGTACATTTGTAAAAGGAAATGTCTTTTGTACGTTTTAAATCTAATTCCATTAACATCGAGTAGCCATCAGGTCAACGAAAGTTTTGCAGGGTTAAAGTCATTTGGGTGGTGCAGTTCATTAAGGAGAGGTGTAGAAAGACCATGGCACCTTATAGCAGTTAGAGCTAATTGGTATATATCCTTTTTCTCTGACAGCCTTACTGCAACTCAAAATTAAAAATCAGTACAGTTCATTCTTTAATGTCTCGCATGGAAAAGTTGGCTTGCTGCATTACATGAAAACAAACTCTTACTTATATATAATATTTATACTTAGTCGGTCATAAATTGACCAAGCTTTACAACAGCAGGTTATTCCCATGACAAATTAATGAATTGCTGATAAAAGTAATCTTTACTTTTAGGTATCGGATAGTATTTTTAAAATGTTGGTTCAGGTGTCTTAAAAAACACTGCTATATGTACATATGTACAAAACCGCAGGAATGTACCCACAAATGCTCACACACACACACACACACACACACACACACACACACACACACACACACACACACACACACACACACACACACACACAGGTACAGCGTTATCAGAGGTCTTGCAGGTCTTTGTGCCTTTCCGCTTAGCTGGATGGTGTCGATTTTGTGGAGTATGTGTGTGCCTGGAAGTGTGTTTTTGTGTGTGATTTGTTGGCTTAGATGTAAAATCAGGATTTAACATCCTGACCAGGGCACAGAAGTCCATCTGTATATAGTACATCCAAATCCCTGTCTCTCGTGTACATTGATGTTGTCTCTTTCTAATTGCTGGGGGAAAAGACTGAATAGCATGTTTCCATAAACACTGGCAACAATAGAAAAAAGCCATCAAGTCCTAAGGAAAGAAATCAAATAACTGAGACCGAGATTTGAATAGATTATCCTCTGTTCCGCCTTCCACGGTGGGACCAGATTACCTCCAGTCGCTGCCCTAAAAGGGGGGTCTTCCTCAAGAGGTGGCAACCCAACTGCTGTTCCCTGCATCATATTATCATTACATTCCAGGAGCATTTTCCTCCTCTAAAGAGAAAATCAGGACTCCTCCTGATTGTCTTCAGACTGATTGACTGACTGACGGGAGGAGATAGGAAGAGCCTCTGGGAATTAGTGTGTGTGTGTGTGGGGGGGGGGGGGGGTGTCCTCGCAGGGCGCGGGGTTAGGGCTTCGGTCTGAGTCTTTGTGAACTGGCAGACACAAAGGGGGCAGGAATCACATCTGGTTACTTGGAGGACCCCCCCTCCCTCTCTCTTCCTTTACCGTCTCCATAGCCTCCCTAACTGCATACCTCCACCTTAAAGTCTCTCCTGAGAATGACTGATTTCCTCTTCATGAGTGAGAGCAAACAATGTGAACAAGTTATTTTATAATTTTGAACTGTTCAAATTCCCAAATGGATACGTGGATTAGAGGTTCTGTAATCGCTTCTTGTATATTCTCCTTGAGAAAATGTTCACCTTATAGCCGTTTCACAATTGTCTAATTAACCCTCCCTGTTAGCCTAATATGTACATACCGGCATGTTGCACACACAGGCACCACAAGGGTCTGTTTGTTTGTTCTGGTATGAGCCCAGTAGTCTGGTGTTGTGTTGTGAGGCTGTTTTCTATGATAAAGCATGCAGAGTTGGTCCCTTGTTGGTCCAGTAACATATGCAAACCTCTTTCCATTGCTGCAATAACATATGCAAAATAGCGCCGCTGGCCCCAGCCTCCACGCACTCACCGCCCGTTACCATTCGGATCCCACCCCCTGTTACCGTTCGGATCCCACCCGCTCTCCTCTTACACACACACACACACATACAGACACGCACACAAGCCTGTTTGCTTCTCGGATTGTATTTGATGACTGTGTGTGTGTGTTCCTTCAGATTGTAGTCTGTAACAGTCTGAGCTTTGTGTTGGCCAAAGGATTATCACAGCTTTGCCACCAGCAGCTAAGGCAAGGAGCAGAGGAGAGCAAGGCTTAGAGAGACACAGTGCATGTGTCGGGACAACTGTGGGAAATAAGGGTGTGTGTGTGTGTGTTTGACAGAGAGAGAGAGTGCGCTCATGTGTCAGTGTGTGCCTGCATGAGAGGCCACGGATGGCTGGTTGTGTGCGTCCACCTAGGGAAGCCCTTAGGACCTTCTCAAACACCCTTCTATACACACACACTAAATCGTTAGTCCTCATCCAGCTTCAGTCTTCTTTTTTTTCGGACTGGCAAAGTGTCTCTGAACAGCAGAAGAAGCAGAAGCTCTTCACGTCGAATCAGCAGGAAGTGGATCAGACTTGGATCTCTCCTGCTGTCTCGTCATCCACAGGACCGTTAGTTAAACACACACCAGCGTTTTTAATGCTGCCTCCCATGCTGGGAATTGTATGTCTAGCAAGTTTATGAATGGAGAGATTAACGCCTTCTGGGAAAGTAGGCGATGTGGATATAAGTGAGGATTTTTATTGGATTGATTCTGGTTATATACAACATTGTTTCTCTTCAAATGTAACTCCAAACAAATGCTTATCGTGCACTACTATCATCATTCTGAGTGGACCACAATAAATGGATTGGATTTGTCAGGCTACATATTTTCATCGTGATCACAAAATATCCCCTCTAGCTTTTACTGAGAAAGACAAGAGAGTCAAAGCTAAACCTCAATGTGCCATACTGACTTCCCTGCACAGCCAGACTCTCCTCTTCATTCCCATGAGAAAAAGAAAGACACCAAACTGATCTGATCCCACAGGCCCTGGCCCTGTTAGCAATTTAGATGCCCCCGATAGGAAGCGGCAGATGAAAACAGAGTGGGATGAAGGTTCATTCAGTTAATTAATATTGTAGGAGGCAGACAACTCCTCACACGCATACAGACACACATTCATGCCAGGTTTTCAGACCACTATCACAGGTTTATGGGAGAATAGGAGGGGATTTCATTTCTTCCTCTTCTTTTTTCCTCCCCTCTCTCTTGCTTTCATTCATTCTGCTGATGTGCTGGATCAGAGTGTGTGGAGATAACGCAAGCCCAAGGTCAGTAAGGGAGAGAGAGAGGTAGACCTACAGCCAATTTACATGAAGGATGAATGGGAAGAGGGGTAGAAAAGGGTGAAGGGGGCTTGAGCCGGGTACTGTGATCTCCTTAGGGTGCACATGTGTGTTTGTTTGTGTGCGCGCGCGCTCGCAAGAGGTCTGTGATCTCCCGGCCTTTGTGATGGAGATGGGCCCGGCCGGCCTGACCCGATAATGACGCGACGCTCTAATAGCATTCATCCTTTCTGCCGCAAAACTACTCAAGCGGAAAAGAGAGAGAGGGAGAGGAGGGGAACAAGGGAGAGAGGGAAGCAGCCATGGAGGGAGGGGAGGTTGCTAAGCTATGTTTAAGAAATGACGTGGGGCACAAATAATTTGTAATCTTGGAATCAGGGGGAGAGAAAGGAGGGGGCACCTTAGTTAGGTGTGTGTGTGTGTGTGTGTGTGTGTGTGTGTGTGTGTGTGTGTGTGTGTGTGTGTGTGTGTGTGTGTGTGTGTGTGTGTGTGTGTGTGTGTGTGTGTGTGTGTGTGTGTGTGTGTGTGTGTGTGTGTGTGTGTGTGTGTGTGTGTGTGTGTGTGACTAGCAGTAAATATACTGTGCCTGTGTGTCTCCTCTCTCTCTCTTTATCAGTGTATATTTGCTGTGTGCGCTGGAGCATGGAAGGCTTTCAGAACACCGGCCCATAGGGGACGGGACCCTGTGTCCAACACACACACACACACACAGATGGTTACCTATCATATAGGGTCATTACAGGCCTCTAACTATAGCCTAGTAATCACTGGTTTGTATCAGAACCCATATTCGCCGTACAATACACAGCAGCCAGTATCGGTAGAGAGCATGGGAATGAGAAGAGGGAGGTTAACCACCCCCTTATACAATTATTTAATTTAATTTTAACAAGCTCCTTTGATTTTCTCTGTGTAGACTGAGACACGCACTCCTTTGAAGCCGAAGGGAAAAGACCGGGGTCGGACCCCCGCCTACTGCTACAACTGCTCCAGGAGAGGGCACTTTGGACATGTGAGTATCTCGCTCTGTCTGGTTTTAACTGCCTTTCATTTAGTTTGTAGGCATGTTTTAGTTTGTTTCATGGACAAGTTAAAGGCACATCATTTGGTTTAATTGCTTTACAAAACTTGTTTGATTCGTACTATACACCAGATTTCGAATTTCCTTATTTTAGTAGACCTTTTTTTCCCCCCCTTCCTTTTTTATGGTGTGCATATCGGGCTCAATTTCTAGAGATTTGTCATACTGTAGGATTTTATCTTCTAGATTGTGAAAGAAAATGATAAAATCTTTGTCACTGTCGGCACCGATTTTACTAGATGTTTTGGTTATTTTGTCAGGCTTCATCTCTCGTATTACATGATTTATTTTTTCAACACAAATGTCCACCAAGTTTGCATTTCTTTAAATCTTTAATTCCTACAATAATGTTATTGTCAAATTGTTTTCAAAAATTGGCACCCTGGAAATGCTGACAATCAAGTCGCCACCATTAAAGGTGATAGATAAAGCTAGCTCCATTGGTTTTGTTTACATTCCATTACACACTCTACAGAATAACCGTAGTGATACCATAGGGATAATCTAATTTTGGCCTAAAATCCATATCATCTTTGTAGTTTCAATTTCTATTTGAATATGATGCCATAAATATATTTTACGTATTTGAATGTGATATTTGTGCTTGTACATTCGGTCATGCTTTGGTGTGGTTTCCTCAGGTGTGTACACGAAAAAGGATGTTCAACGGGACGTATCCCAGCACACCGTTTATCAACTACTACGACACTAAGAAGGAGATCAAAAGTAGAGTAAAGTGGATATTATTGAAGGTTAAAGGTAATTCACACACAGAAACACACACCTTTTCACTTAAATGAAGTCATAATTGTTCTCTTACCTGTGGTCTTGAGTTGTATTTAGATACATAATAAATTAATGCTTTTTTCTTTTTGTTCTTTCCGCAGAGCTGAAAAAAAATGGCCTTTTAACTAACAGTTCTCAGACCCCTTTCACTCCAGGACCGCCAAACAAGAGACAGAAGTTCAGCCATCACGAAAGCAACCAACAGACCCACCATACACCTCGCCAAAGCCCTAGCAACCACAAACCAGGCCATGTCTTTTTCAATGACGATGACTTTCAGGCTCCAGCACCCAAAGCGAGATGGAACAATAGGCCCAAACAACAGGAAGGCACTGAGAAACCATGGAAACCCAAGAGACCGGTCCCCACTTCCATAAAACCTCTTCCACCCAAAAAAATAATTTTGAATGAAACGGATGACTTTCCCAGAGGAGGAGGCAAAAGAGGAGATACAGAGAAGAAGGGGAAGAAGTTGAGGAAAAAGAATCATGTTCCTGAAAAGCTACCAAAATACCAACCTCATTGGCTTGAAACTGAAGAGATGCAGGGGTCAGCGTCAAAGCAAGTGAAAGGAAAGAGGAACCGATACCGGAAGAACTCCGATGCTTCACAGTACCCAACGGATGAGAACCTGTTTACCATCAAACAGAGGAAACGCCACAGATGGCGGTGATCTTCATGACCAGTTCATCGTGTGTGGTCAGGACATTTCAGGAGTCTCAGGCATTTTGTTAGACTGCCAGTGCTGCTGTTGAGGGTTCATAGGCCTGTTTAATTGAAGACCTTTTCAAATGTCACAGTAAGAAGAGCACAGTTATAATTAATAAAATGAGTAATGAATATTTTGATCTGCTTTAGTTTTCATGTCCTGGTACTGTGCATGTTGACTCACTTTCACACTAAAGAGCTCACTTGAGCAGAACAGAGCCATTGTTGTTGTGATAGTCAGGTTTGTATTTGAACATTTAAACTCTTGAATCTTTCTTCATGTTTCTACAAGTCCCATACTGAGAAACACTCCTAATACATCATTATAGTGTCATCATAATACAATATTGATTCATTGAACAACAACATTGGCTGATAACACAAAATCTGAAAGATGTTTTTGATTCATTTAAATTAAATGCAGGGGCCTGTGAAGCTTACATACCCATGTATATCAACTTTCGAAAAACAACAAAGATGTGGTTTGACTTTTTCTTTTTAAACGGGATTGGTTGATGTTTTTATTTTTGCATTGATGATATTTGATCCTTGACCATTGAATAGTTTAGAAAGGTATATGCAGTATAACCAGAAGGGATGATCATGACAAGCAAAGCTTTCCTTAAAAGTTGGAGCTGTATTTGATTCTGGAGTTGCTTTTTCAGTTTCTCCTTGTGGTTAGTGTGAATAATAACCTTTATCGAACAGTGGCCTCATTTTAACAATTCATTCATTGTTTTAATGTATCTGGAGACCGACAAGTAAGAAACCAGGTAGGAGTTCATAAGATCAGTTTTTTTAAAGGGAAAGTTCATTATTTTCCTCTTACCTTAAGTGCTATGTTTCAATCAGCTCCTTGCAGCTCAGCCGTGGAGGACACCCTCAATGTTTAAATCTCACCCCGTTGAAAGCACATGCCTATGACCAGATGCAGTTGGCATGTGTACAGTAGACCGTTAGAAAGATAATAATCCTCCCAACAACAAGTTATTTTGATTATCTTGGCTAACTGGGTCATGATTTCTGATTTCTGAAAGAGACATTGCTGTTAGTTATTTAAAAAACAAAAAACTGTTGCTGTTTAGAGCACCACAAACCAGATGCCATCTAGTACCAATATATTTTAGAAAAAGGCAGACATTTCTACAGTTTAAATCTCCAACACTGTACAACTAACCCCAAAACAATCTAGAGTGATTCATAGCACTACACTTTTTATTGTAGGTGAATTGTCCATTTTGGGCAATTACTGTCTTCAAAACAAACCAAACATTCAGGTGTATCAATTATCATTAGATTACTTAATAAGTAATGGTTGAAATTGATCTATGGATGTCATGGTTATCATATTCTCCAATTTCTTAGTTCACATTAGTTTCCGCTTATTACATATTGAATTAATAACAGACTCTGCTCTTTGAAGGATCATCTCATAGTGCCTCAACTCTGAACACTTGAAGTTGTGTGCATTTTGAACCAAAGAATGGGAAGGTTTGTTTTAAATAGTCTTTGAAATGTTCTTTTTTTTATTCAATGACTGAGATGCCTTGTAAGTGAGATTTAAAATATGTGGACATACTGTAAATACCTAAATAACACTTGTTTAATGCCGATCTGCAGAAAGTTGTCTCATCAGTTATTTTGTGAAACAAGGCTACCTGAAGTTTTGTGTACTGATACAACTTGAATCAGCTCTGGCATATGAGTTCTGTGATTCAGAAAATAAATCATTTAAGGCTTTATCTAAGACCTGTTCACATGGTTTATTCAGTAACTGTCTAATAATTGCTCACAATTCTTGTGTTATGTAATTTACGGTGATGACATAAAAAATGGCTCCAATCCCTAAATGTCTCTTTTTTTTTCCTCCACCAGATGTGCAACGTATTGCAATATCAGGTATTTTTCTTATATTAGTCGATCCCACATTTCTTTCCAAGTTATTAAAAGATGCTCAAAAAAGATGGAGAGACACACATTATCTCAATTTTTTTTAAACTGTATAGAGAAGATGAGAATACATGTTTTCATTCAGAGGCTTGAAAGAGTAAAAACAAAAATACTGCCTTGGAGGACCGAGATTATGACCATTTAAAATATGGATATTTTGTTTATTTTACAGTTTTGGATAAAAGTAGAGGAAGATGAGCTCACATGTATAATGCCTTCATATTTTAACTGTCATTAATTTAAAAAAAACGTGTAGAGTGGAATCAGTGGACAATATTCAAACGTAATTCAGATTTCTAAATTCAAACCCGGATTTTTCATTTATGCAATAGAAAAAGTAAAACATGTATTTTTCTAACATTTGAAAAAGAATTCGCAGTGAGAAACACTTTACAATACAACTTTTGTGTACTATTTTAAATTTGCTACTCAAACCACAGTTCAAACAATGGGAAATAACTAAATGATAGTTAGTAACATGAATATTCACATCCCACCATTGCAAGATTTGATTTGACTTATCTCGGTTTAGTTGGTTTCTTACTAGTTGAAACCAGCATAGACTGTATTGAAACAGTCATTGAACCCCTCTTGCGTCATATCACATAATTACCACGATTGCGGAAACCTGTGAAGGCAACAGATGAGAAACTCGTGACGCGTTACGTCGCTCCGCCCCGCGCTGTCGACAGTCCTCGCATCTTGAGCTACATTTCCCCTTTTATGTGCTGTTAAAGGCTTCAGTGTGAGCATACTCGCCTCGTTTAAGCATATCTGGTGAGCTGGACAGCTTCTTGACTCGGAACAGCAGCGACATGGAGAACGGTTCATCCATAGCGGGAGACTCTGAGCTGCAGCAGGCTGTCAGGCAGTGGCTGCAGTTTGACAAGGTGAGCTGACAGCTAGCTGCTAGCTGCATGTGCTGAGTCTGTTACCTGCTGGGTTATAAGCGATTCACTGTCAAACTATAACTTACATTACATTACATTGCATTTATCTGACGCTTTTATCCAAAGCGACTTACAATAAGTACATTCGACCAGGAAGACGGTTTAACCATGTCCTGGATGTAGGAAGGGCCAGATCCATTCGCAGCATGGTAAGCAAGTACCAGTGTCTTGAAGTGGATTCTAGCAGTTACCGGAAGCTAGTGAAGGGAGCGGAGGAGCGGAGTGGTGTGGGAGAATGTAGGAAGGTTGAAGACACTTACAGCCACTGTTCTGTTCTACTGTACGCTATTATTATATAGTGTGTAGCGTGATAATATGTTTAGAGTGGTGGAGGAAGTTGTCTGATCTGTTTGCTAAAAGTTGATTTACTACAGTGTATGGACATAGAAATGCATTGAGTACCCAATGTGTTTATCATATTATTGGATTCTATTGGTTTCATATGTTCATCACTTTAATGTTGCAGTTGGTTAAGGTGAAGCTAATTTAGTTTAATATGCTTGGTAGTTTGATCTTAATAATACATCATGATTGATTAGTTATATTATTATATTTTGTATTAATAATCTGAATCTGTTTATTAGCGAATTATGCCAGAAAATATCAAATATCCCTCTGAGTTTTAGTTGAGTATCATTTTAGAGTTACTCAAGTAAAGTTAAAAGTAAGCAACTTTAGTACATGTGCTTTCCCCCATAGTTTTTTTGTATAGCATTTCACAAGAATCACTAACTAACTTTTACTGCAAATGTGGCGTCAGGTACAGCGAGTGACTGACATCATACACAAAAAGGCTATTTCATAATAAGCTTTTAATAGAAACACTTTACTGTGACCTTTTTAATAATGCTTTATTTTACAGGTCTGTAATTGTCATAATTCTAGGCTCATAAACAAATCCTGCAAGACTATTATTATTCAAGGGAATACAGAGACATTGATTATTTGCTCCCTTCCCAAACCAATAAATAATCACAAATCCTTTTTAGTTTTACCAAGTAAGTTTAACATGCAAAATGTAAAATCTGTCAACAGGCAAGTCTCCAATAAATACATAAATAATGAATGCATATAATTGGAGTAGTTCTTTAATATAGGTTACCTTTTAACCCTACCAAAACCATAGTTATCTGGAAACCTCCAAGGAAAATGTATGTAAATAATGCATTCTTTAAATAAAGCTTTGTGTTCTCGGTGTATACGTTTTTATTTAGTTAAGTTACAATTATTTAGCTGTAAATCAAAACACAACATATTTACATGCTATGTTTCTCTGCCTCCCTACTGTCCTCATCAAAAGGACAAAGGAACTTAAACAGGCGGATATTCAGATTATTAGTAAATTCCCAGAGAGAAAGCTCAGGTCTCGTGTAAAAGAGCAAACTGACATGTAATCAGACTAACGTGCATCCGGCCCTCAGACCTAAACAAACCAAGTCATTCATGGCCTTAAAGAGACGGGGGATGCCTCTCATCAGGTCACATTAGAAAAGGGACCCTGGTTCATTAGTCTTCACATTTGTGTTAGGGCAGTTTGTCAAATGGCACATCATATGGACCCACATGCTGTGTTTATGGCTGTCAATTCTCCCCAGACTTATTCTTCAGTACAAGTTATTATCTTTTGGGGAAAATGGACACGATATTAATTCACAACTTAATGCAATATAGTTGATAAAGATTCCTGCGTTTTGCTTGTAAGTCCCTCAGAAGAACAAGTACATCTTTCCTTGAAACTGCACATTATAGTAGCTTTATATTATATTACACATAACAATTTATTAGCAGCAAAGCACTTTGTTTAAAAGTGCTATATAAACGTAACCATGTACACACACTGACTAACTTAACAGACCTAAACCACATGTTTCTTTAAATGTCCCAGTGTTAGCGAGCCATCCAGTTTTCAACTGCAGTCTTCAGCATAGATCTATTCTCGAATATCTTGCCAAACACTTCAATGCTCAAGTAAATGTTCTAGTATTGTAATGTAGTCAAATCCTCTTGAGATTTGGGAAAATGTGCAGTTTTTACATTACTTTCTGATGTTTTATTGACTATCAAACTAACTTTTCAAACCCAATCTCCAGTTGACTGTTATTAATACATTTAATTATGTTTGATTTATTCAAATATGTTCATGTTTTCCTTCCCCAGAATCCCAAGACCGTGTCAATGGTGCAGGACCTGGTGAAGGAAGGTGCAGTGGAGGCTTTGAAGAAATGCTTCTCCTCCAGGATGGAGTTTGGTACAGCAGGTCTGAGAGCAGCTATGGGCCCCGGCACATGCTGTATGAATGACCTCACTATCATCCAGACCACACAGGTTGGCTAATAGATAAACTACTACCACACATTAAGCATCAAGTCACATGCAAAGCCAGACGTTATTGATTTTGTTCTCTGATGTTTGAAAATACATGTCACAGTAGTATCTCAGTGCAGCGATTGTTTTACTGACTACCTGTAGGTGTTGTTAAATGTCACACAATGCAAGTTTAGAAACATTCTTCTCCTATTTCTCTGAATCTTTTCTTTTTTACAGGGTTTCTGTAGCTACCTGGAGGACAGTTTTGATAACATTAAGGAGCGTGGGGTGGTGATTGGGTACGACGCCCGGGCCCACCCCCCCAGCGGGGGCGGCAGCAAACGCTTCGCCAGCCTGATCGCTGCTGTGTTCATCAGCCGGGGGGTGCCGGTCCACCTGTTCTCTGATATCACCCCGACACCCTTTGTGGTAATCACTTACACTTTTGTAATTTCCTCATTTTTTTTATTGCAGTCACAGATGATATAGTACCTTACCAATAGAAAATAACATCAGTTAAACATTCTCACAATCAAATTTGTAAGGTATATTTGTGATTGAATACATATGAAGTCAGATCAGTTGGTCTGGTGTAAGTGTTGCGTTGGTACAGTGGGACAGAAGCTACAGGGCAAATTCCATTCAAAAAGTACACTTCCCCTTTATTTAGTGGACATTGCATAAGTCACATAGGTAACGCCCAGTTGGTCATAATGCTGTCGTCTCTCAGAGGACTCAAATCATTTAGCATAAATCAAGTTTGTTCTGTATTCTGTTTGCTTGCTTGCTGTTTTGCTTAAAATGACCAACAGCCGGTAACAACAAAAATAGTTTGTGTCTGTATGAGGCGCGCACTTATTTTTTCTCTGAAACTATTTACTAGATTTTCACCTGGAAATGTCCTAATGCATGTCATGTTGGGCTAATGTTTATCTGTCGACATTGACAAATTGTGGCCTTGCAGTACACACTATTTGATATTGTGTATGTGTAGTATTTCTTTGAAATGATTGGAAATATGACACATTTCTCCTCTGCTCCCTGCAGCCGTTCACAGTTTCTCAGCTGGGTCTGTGCGCTGGTATCATGGTGACCGCCTCGCACAACCCCAAACAGGACAATGGCTACAAGGTAACTTCCTCACCACCTCCCTGTTGTTTTAAGTTGTAACATCTAGTTCAGTTTAAGTTCCTGTTTTGTATGTCATGTCTAGTGGTTTCAGACTGTTGAGATAATAGCTCATTTCAACATTTGACTGCATGAAATTATGTTTTGCTTTTTTAATAGATTTCTAACTTTTTAAAGAAAAATGTTTAACCAATACAAAAATATAATATAATCAGCACATTTATCGATATTTTAAACAAGTCACAATCCTAATTCTGTCATTCTTCCTTTCCTGTGCTGCTTTGTCTGTGTCTCAGGTGTACTGGGAGAACGGGGCCCAGATCGTCTCTCCTCATGACAAAGGTATCGCCAAGGCCATAGAGGAGAACCTGGAGCCCTGGCCCAAGTCCTGGAGCACAGAGGAGGCCCTGAAGAGCCCCCTGCTCAAAGACCCCTACCAGGACATCCACACACAATACTTCAAAGCCATCCAGAAACACTGTCACCACAGGTGCCCCATAAATAACTAGAGATTACCCATTGAGCAGCATGTATTTAAAAAAGAAACCTGAGGAAGGTATGACATAGAAATACAGGAACTGTGTTATCGGAATCATTGCATGTTGCTGCTCAACATTTCAAATGCATGTACAGTATGAGACAAAACTGTATACTAGGACAAACACAGAAACTACAGAGCTGAAAGGAAGTATGCATGGAAACGTTTTGACTCTGGCTTCTGTCTTTACAGGGACATAAACAAGAGTTCAGAGGTGAAAATCGTGCATACATCTGTGCACGGCGTGGGCCACACATTTGTCCAGTCAGCTTTTCAGGCCTTTGACCTCCACCCTCCATACGCTGTAGAGGAACAGAAAGATCCGGACCCTGAATTCCCCACTGTCAAATATCCCAATCCTGAGGAAGGAGAGGGAGTCCTGGTATGTTCTGAGCATTCACATCACAAAGAGTCCTATAAACACGGTGGGTTTTAGGATGAAGATGTAACATTTTTGTGTTTTTGCAGACTCTGTCGTTTGCACTGGCAGACAGGGAGGGCGCTGCTTTTGTGTTGGCCAATGATCCTGATGCTGATCGCCTGGCCATCGCTGAAAAGCAGGAGAGGTTTGTGTAAATATAATGTTCATGTTCTTTTGTTGGTGTAATTGCAGATTGTTAACTTTCTCACACCTTGAACACCTTTACAATTCCAGAAGCAATGCAAAAGCAACATTTTAAACAACACAGACGTTGATATATAAGGTTTGTTTTCAATTCCGCACTTAAAATGCCCTCTGTCTGTTTCAGTGGAAAGTGGCGAGTGTTCACTGGTAATGAGTTGGGTGCGTTGCTTGGATGGTGGATGTTCCGCTGTTGGAAAGAGCAGAACTCTGACGATGCTGCTGAGGTGAAAAACCTCTACATGCTGGCGAGCACCGTCTCATCCAAGATACTGCGTGCCATCGCCCTCAAGGAAGGCTTCCACTTTGAGGTAACCCTAGTCAACTTCTTGGTTAAAATCTATAATACATGCGAAACTCGAAAGCAAAAACATACTGTGCCAAATGTTTTCTTTTTAAAGCCCAGATCTGACTCTAATGTCCTCATGCATCCAAAAGTTGTCGTGCTTACTGGTACAAAAAGGCCACCTTAACTGCATTTTCCAGTATGTGTCATCTTGTAATGATTGATCTTAGAAAACGTTAGCAATAATACATTAAGAGAACATTGTGAGTAAAATGTGGCTAAGACAGTAAAATGCACTCGTAGACTTCACCATTTCACATTTCTGAATTTTTTCGAACTAGACTTGACGCTTACTGTCCCCACTGTTTGCACAGGAAACACTTACAGGGTTCAAATGGATGGGAAACAGAGCCAGAGACCTTTTGGACCAGGGCAAGACTGTGGTGTTTGCCTTTGAAGAGGCCATAGGTATACACACACACACACACACACATACATACACACACACACACACACATACATACACACACATACACACACACACACACACACAACACACACACACACACACACACACACACACACACACACACATACATTAATTAATGACAGCATATCTGATTTAATTTTGGGGTTGCATCACATTATTTTTTCTTCTAATGATCTACACAATGTCACCAGATAGGTTGATTTGATTTTGCTAAGAGGATTCATCTGATGTAAATGTATCTAGGGTCAGTTGGTGGGCAAGCACAATTGGAGTCTTAACAAAATCCTTTTGCCAGTTCACAAGATCTTAGTTGGGATAATGGTCATTGCAGAAACCTTGTTCAATGATAGAAACTGGCCAAGAAGCGTACACATAAAAGTAAAAGCAAAATAATACAGTGTAAAAACTTAAATGTAGTTTCCTCAACAATCTGCCTTTTAGATGGCTGCCAACAAAGCATGCTTTGGTCTCACTGTGTCATGATAAATGTGTCTACACCAGTGCTTCTCAAAGTGTGGTCCGCGGACCACTGGTGGTCCGTAAGCGCCCCCTAGTGGTCCGTGAGTATATTGGTAACATTTCACATTTGAAATAAATAAGTTTTCCGCACTCTCGCGGGTATATCTCTGCAATGGAGCGAGCTTAAGTTTTCGATTGCATAATATAGCCCAGCGTAACACCTTCGTCACACATGTTGCCACCTGTTTGTACAATTTCCAGGTGATTTGTAATCTGTTCTAGAAAAACAATGTGTTTTTGGATATTTGTGGAGTTAGGTGGTCCGTGAGTGTTTTTTTATTGGTTAAGTGGTCCTTGGTATGAAAAAGTTTGAGAAACACTGGTCTACATAGACACACTGCTGTGTCATAGGAGGGGAAGGCCCCTAGTGTTTAATGTTGGTCATTGCGCAAAGACAGTAATCAACTCTTAGATTAAACTTAAATAAAACTATAAAATAAAATCTTTCATTTTCCCATCCTTAACCTTTTGCAATAAAGTTGTATTAACTACTCTAACAATACATCTCATAATACCTGACAGCTTAACACTTAACTTCTTCAAGCACTTCCTCTGTGGCCAGCTGTCTGACAAATGGTTACTCAAGAGCATTTACAATGTTGTAAAGTATAGCTACTTGTTAAGCGACTAAATCAATCATTGAAGTTGGAGAAAGCCTTCAAATATCAGACATGCACTTTGGTCTTAGTTAGTTAGCGGTCAATCACCATGCACTGTTGTAAACGTTGTTTGAGGATATGACAAATGTTCATATAAACTAACAAATACAACATCACATACTTTGGAGCATTTCCATATAATGTGCTTCTGGTGCTGTAATTGAAATCGCATGCCTTTGCACACACAGTTAATAAAAAAGAAACAGCTGGAGGTGACGCATACCAAGAGTGAACTGTGTGTGTGTTGCAGGGTATATGTGTAGTCCCTCTGTTTTGGACAAGGATGGAGTGAGTGCTGCAGCCATAGCAGGAGAGATGATTTCCTATCTGGCCACGAAAAGCTCAAGCCTTTCTCAACAAGTCACTAACATCTATGAAGAGTAAGACAACATACAGTAAACTCATATGGCTTGGACTTTTTATAATTACAATATATAGACTTCAGCTGTAGACTTACACTCTGACTCTCTCTCCTCCTCATTGTCAGGTACGGCTACCACATCAGTAAGAACTCCTATTTCATCTGCCATGACCAGGATGTGATCCGCAGCTTGTTTGAGCGCCTGCGCACCCACAGTGGCCAGAAAGACTCTTATCCCACTGAATGTGGCCGCTTCGCTATTTCTGCTGTACGGGACCTGACCACTGGCTACGACAGCAACCAGCCTAGCAACAAGGCTGTAAGTATACACATCGACACATGTACAGTAATTCATGTAGAGGGGACAAATCCTTGCTTTGATAAATGCCAAATGTTTATGTACCAATGATAATATTGACTAATATTTGCAGCCGTAAATATGGAAAAGTTAGAGTCACGACTTGTGATAATGTTTCTATCTGCTGGATATGGAAATAAACAACGGCTTATTAGTGCTACTGTGGGTTTAAAAATGGAAATAATGATGGTGCAGGCGTCGTTATATTTAGAAAAAGGTGTGTATTTTTTTAAGGAGCCACAATGCTTCACTCTTCAGGGTTGGCCCCTTGCTGTGTGCTTTGTGTTAGGGTTCCTACAACCTTGCAAATCGTTTTTATCTTCTAAATGTATAATGTTAATTTACCATAAATAAGTGACTGTTTGCTTGTTGTTGAAGAGCTTTTAAGGTTTCAGAATCCTATTTCCTTCAAGTTGTCCATTGGAACAGAACTTCCCTTTTGTATTTTGTTTTCTTTTTTATTAATCCATCACTCTTTTCTCTTTCTTAGGTTCTTCCCACCTCCAGGTCCAGTCAGATGATTACCTTCAGCTTCGCCAACGGGAGTGTAGCCACCATGAGGACCAGTGGCACGGAGCCGAAAATCAAATACTATACTGAACTGTGTGCGGCTCCTGGAAACAGGTAGGGGACTGTAGAGACCTGGGGCCTCATTTATAAACGTTCCGGACGCTAAAAAGATGCCGTATGCCAGTTTCTAAGCAATGTTTGCGATTTTATAAAAAACAAACTTGACGGGAAAATGTGCGGTCCTCCACGCAAACTCTGACCCATCCGTACGCGGTACGCACAAAAACGGGAGAGATGAGAAACTGCGACGCCGTTGGCAGAAGGACGAATGGAGAGAAATATGTGGAAATAATACCATAAATAAAATGTTACCTCATGTATCATATATGAAGAATTAATTTGCATAATGTATTAAAGCCAATCTTAAAATGATTAAACAAACGCCTGTTTGCGACTCCTCAGTGCACACAAAAACATAACTTGGAGAAATAAATAAATACGGATATGTTATTTAAAACCACCTCGAATATTTTGTCTTAATGTTATGACATGTTTTCTCATTGATGCGGTAAGCAGAAGGACAGAATTAGGTCTAAACTGAGGCCGTTTTGCTTCTCTATAGGTTGTATAGATACGAGCATGGTTTTATATACTATTATGTTTAATCGTGTTTTATGCCGTTTGCTAAGACTTGATAAGTCGCTCATAAAACACAGGAGGTATGGAAACGATCCGACCTCCATGCTGCTACTCTGGTTCAAACTGCATCCACCAAACAATGTGATTTATCTCCACCTCCCCAAAAGAACCAAAATCTGACACGGTGTGAGATGTCTTTTTTTAGCTGTTCCGTCATCTTTTCCTGTGATCTTCTTCATGCAATCAGTCAAAATGAATATTAATACGGGGCGTTTCTTTTACTAAATATAGGCAAATATGGGCGTTACGTGAAGCCCGCAAAAGCTGCGTCGCATTTCGAGTTGATTGTGATTTATAAAGGGAAACCGTCGTAGGACGTGCGTGCGCAGTGTTTTATAAATCGGAAAATGTCTGTGCATATTTATTTGCTTTGTCCTACGTAAGAAACCTTCCCACGTGAATCCTACGCAAGGCTTTATAAATGAGGCCCCTGGCCAGCTAGTGGCTTTATGACTACTGATTATTTTGATTATCTTTTAATAATTTATAATGTAAAATGACAGAAAAAAGTAAGCTTACAATATCCTATGGTAAAACCCAAAATGGTGAATATTGTTTAGTCCATCTCAAAGATATCAAATAAAAATGATATAAACATTTTAAAAGCAGCATATCCTCGCCTTTTGTGAGTTAAACAATCAATAGATTATAAAAAATAGTTGGCACTTACTTTTCTATGAATTGACTAATTGTTTCACTTCTAAATGTCTTGCGTTTAAATGGCAACCCAGTCACTTCATTGTCATGTTTTGTTCTCCCTGTGACTCTCTCAACAGTGATGTGACGCACCTGAAGAAGGAGCTGGATGAATTGGTTGACGCTATTGTTGAAAACTTCTTTGAGCCAGAGAAGAATAAGCTGCAGCCCAAGCCGGAGTAACACTGACAAACATTACTTTACAGAACCAACTGTGACTAATATATCCAAGTATTTCACAGTGTCTAAATTACTCCAGAAGGGACTTTTGATTTAATACAGGCTTGACATTACTTTATTGACAATTTTACACATTTCTGCCAGTTAGTCTTAATCTAATCTACAGGGTAAATGCCAAATGTTTGGGTGTAGGGATAAATCCAGGGACAGTTTTACATCTAAAAAGTTACATGGTTTGGATTGAGTTTACCTCACGCTGGAGATTTGGAAGCACATCTTTACAATGTCCCCACTTCCTCGGTCATTCCTGCTGTTTCACTGTGATATTTAGGTTCACACACATGCTGTATATTCTCTTGTATTTAACAAACA
This sequence comes from Gymnodraco acuticeps, assembly GCF_902827175.1. Taxonomy (NCBI): domain Eukaryota; kingdom Metazoa; phylum Chordata; class Actinopteri; order Perciformes; family Bathydraconidae; genus Gymnodraco; species Gymnodraco acuticeps. Next base: position 464,828 of record NW_022989979.1, read on the forward strand.
TGCATCCGATGCTTTTTCAGCATCAACTGCAAGGTTGCTAACATGAAGAGTTACATAAGTGTGCAAATGTTAAAGAGAAATTCTGAAACTTATACTGTAACTTTAAAACTAGCTATACCTTTAATTGATGTTGTAAATTGTTGCTAAACTTTGAATGTGTCATATCTTACATAACAGTATGGCATTCAGAGTTACAGTTAAATATGTTTTTAAGTTTAAAGCTGTCATTCCAGAGTTGCTGATATGTAAAACTGACCAAGCCTAAAAGCTTATAGCACCACCAAGTGGAAATATTGTACATGTTTTGTTCACATGCTCCCTCTGCGCATTACTTGATATGAATAGTTAATAGGCTACTCAAAGGGACTCTTTACACAACATATGAAATCTACAATTAAGACCCTTTTCCCCAGTATTTCATAGATGTTGAGTATAGAATCGTTGAATTAGCACCTCCTCACCTTTCCTTATGTGCCTCGTATTTCAAATGCTTTGCTGAAAATACAGTTAAACTCAATAAAAACGCTTGCCAACGTCTGGAGTGAAATGTCGAAGGTAAAGCACCAACACTCACGCTACGTGCGGACACGTTCTCCCTGCATCCCGTGGAGAGCATGCATGCAGCACGCACTGGTCATGTCCCATCTGAGAACAGAGAGGAGGGAGGTCGGGTCTGCCCTGTCTCTATATTTAACTCAAACTACAGACTGCTGGTGCTCCGTGAAGCTCTCCCTCGCTCTTTATTTTCTGTGTACGTCCGTAGACTCTGACATTCACCGGGCAAGACTTCAGTGAACAGGTAAGACTGAACTGGCATGAGAATATCAGCCAGATGATGGTCTATCGATCAAAATCGTGAAAAACGTACATAAACCGTGGTAGATTTAGTGTGTGCGCAGCCTCCTGCGTAAATAGCCTATAACTTGCCCCGTGCGTAAAATTACAATCACCAGTAAAAGAAGGCAAGTGGGGCTGCGCTCCTCGGAAATAAAACCTCATTCTAACTTCCGTTGTTCCTCTACTGCAGACCGACCTATATGGCAGCCGCACTGCCTCATTTTATTTAAATTGAGAAATGATTTATGTTGCAAGGTCAAATATGAGGTGCGTATTGGACGTCTTCCTTTTCTTTCTCTATTAACTTCACGGGAACGTTTCATTTCATAGCTAGCTTATCTGTTTTTAAAGCATTTCCATCATGCCCCGCTATCAATGTTGACGTAGTTACTTACACGTTACACATTATCACAGTGAATGTATACTTATTCTTACGGTAATAGTTATAAAAGTGATTTTAATGTCGTTTACGTATGTTAATGGTGTGGGGCAGGAGAGATGAGCTACCCGCTTTTCTCTCTACACTTGCCAAGTATGATCCTTATAGTTTAGCTGTCCTGTGTTTGTCTGTGTGTCCTTGAGACTGTAAAAAGTGTAGGTCAGTAGTCATGTGTTTTGGGTTCGGTAAACAACACCAGGTGGTCCATGTTTAGTAGCCTACCCTCCAAATGACCCTGTGATTACTATGCAGGACTCAGATGATTAACAGTGTCCAGATTCTACACAAATGGCAAAGTGGAACACAGTAAATGTTCTTCTTTAAAAGTCTCTGTCCTCTGACTGAATGTTTGCAGCTAAAAGCGGAGGCAGACTGCTGCGTCTGGCCCCACCAGCCATGGAGGGGCTCTACTTTGAAGTGAAGCCCAGAAGAGATGAACCATCGAGCCCTCTAAGCTCTGAAAACCCCCCTCCTAACCTGACCTCAAACCACCGCTCATGTCCATCACTTTCACATCGCAACTCTTCCACACTGTGTCCGCGCCAGCTCTCTTCTACAAGAAAAAGGATTTCACCACATGGGGAAAAGGTAGAGGAAGAAGGAGAGGAGGAAGATGAGGAGATACGATACAAACTGATTTTGATCGGCTCTCTGCCGGTCCACCACCTGACCACCATGGCCATGCTGCCCTGGGTGGTGGCTGAGATCAGCAAGTGTCGGCCTGCAGAGAGGAATGTGGGTGCTGGGTTGCGGTCTGGACGACAGGTGGACCCTTCTACCCGTAATCAGACAGTTTTCCTGTGTGTGTCAGCATTGCGGGTGCGATGTGTGTCTGTTCTGGGAAAGGGAGTTGTCTGGGACCCTCTGACTCACACAGTGCTGTTTGAATGTCGTCCTCACCAAGTGACCAAACTGATTCACAACAGCCAGGAGCCCAGCAGCTTCGGCTGCCTGGTCCGAGACGCACCAAACTACTCCTGCTATGTCTTCCAGTGCCAGGACAGCACCAAGGTGAGTGAGTGAGTGTGTATAAATGAAATGATATGAGATTAAACACTACTGTATCAGGCATTATATGCATGTGTATGCAAAGTAAGACACAATGGAAAAGTGTACTCTTCTTAAATATTATCACAATTAGAAAACACAGCAATAAAAGTTAATATCTGCAGATTAGCCATACAAAGCCTCACCATTTAGTAAGGTGCCCAAGCAAAAGCTGTAACGATGACATTGTGCCCTAGATTGTGAGTCAAAGGAATGTGTGTGTCTGTTGTAGAAAAACCTTGGTATCTATACATAAAGTAATAGAGCTCCCAAATCATCATGATTATTGCATGTCAAAGTGGACAGTCTCATAAAGCATAATGAAAGCAACACGCAGAGCATGAGCAGACAGGCAACTAATAGAATCACATGAGAATCAGAATTCAGCCTGGCAACACTCTCCTTACATTTTGACAAAAGGTAGCCAGATCATTCAGTGTGATCACACTATTTATTACCACATCCCACTGAAAGAAACTGGATCTTGAATTGGCACCTTGTAAGTCTATATTTACTGTGCTTTCACTTCAACCACATAAACACAAACACGTCCACATACAAAACACACATTCGCACACTCCTGACCTCTAACTCCTTTAACCTCTCCTCCACATGCTGGGCTTTTCCAACAGACACACAACACTGTGAAGCTGCAGCTGGTGCCTGAATCAAGCCAGAGACATTTGATAGCATCCTCATTGCATGCCATGCTTAACATACCGAAGAATTAAAAGAGTTAGCCACATTATAGAGATGGAGATACTAAATAAATCTTAGGAGTAAGAATTACAAATGTCAGTTCGAACTCGATCTACAACTGTTTTTGTGTTGCTTTCCACCACTCCCGGTTTACAGGCAAATACCTGCATAACTTAAAAAATATGAACAGCCAGCATGTACTCTGTGATGTACTGTAAATAGTGACATGTGTCTCTATATGTGCACATGTCACTACATGTACTGTATTTGGTATCAATTCCCCACATTCAGATTCATTTGACTTTATCATACACATAGGATGTTTTGTGTGTGTGTAAGTCAAAATAGCTTGCTTTACATTAACCAAGCAAGATGTCATGTTGCCAAGGCGACCACTTCCTTTGGCTCAGCTTTTGTTGTGATGTGTTTTTGTTGTGGAGAAAGTGTGTGTGTGTGTGTGTGTGTTTGTGTATGCTTGTGTATGCTTGTTGTTCTCTCCCCTCTCTCTTTTCAGCCCTTTGAAGAATGCAATGATGTTGATGTCACCAACGTGTGGTTGCAAGAGCAACCACACCTGTTGCTCTTGCTCTGTCACATTGGGACACACACACACACACACACCACACTCTGTGGGGAAGTGGGGGAAGTGATGGTAGATGTATTTGCATCGTGTTTATTGGCTCACATTTGAAAATATTGCTGCAAAAGATGTGGGTGATAATGATATTTAAAAATTAAAGAGACTGTCTGGACTGTAGTATAACAGACATATTATGATTTATTGTGATAAACATGTGTCCTTTTTATCCATCATACATTTTAAAAAAATGTTTGAAAGTTAAACCTACACATTTTTAGCAACCAATGAACCCAATGGTACAGCATCCTTCTACCATGCAGTAAATCCAGCAGCATACAATCGCCAAGTGCTGGTAAAATATGTGTCTAGAATAACTATCACTTACCAGCCAAAAAACAGCAACAGTTAGTTATCTATTGAATGTCTGGTAAAAATGTTACCATTCACTAGTCATTTGACTCTGCTGCTCCTGCAGTGGGAAATAAGTAACCACTGGGTGTCACTAATGAATCGTACAAAGTTCACAATGTTTTAGTCTGTTTATTACTATTCAGAAAGTGAACAGATGGTAATGAGATAATATATATCAGTATTACTAACTGAACCTATTTTATTAAGACTGTATGATCATCATGAGGATTGGGTATTCTGGTTTTTCAATTATAAAAGTAAATTGATTAAAATCAATCTTTAATAGCAAGCAGTGGTACACATAAATGCTAATAAGATATGGTCTAGTTAAAGTAGTTTTCATGTTATTTAATGTGAAAACATGGGAATGCAGTTGCTGCCATGGGTGTAAAACTACAATGTCAAAGTAATTGTACACACATTTGAATTGTATTGTAACCAGTTCTGCACCAATGCTGTGAAATTTGAGATAAAACGTTGTCAAATGTAGACTTTGACATGACAACGGTATGTAACTTCTAGAGACCATAAGGTTTAGTAGTCATATTCCAGCTATCAGCAGCAGTGCCTCCCCAGGGCAATCATTCTTGGCTGATTAGGTCTGCTCTGCTTACACACCGGAAATACTGTTTATATTCAGTCATACCAACGAAGATAATAGACACAATCTAAGTCATGCAACACCAGAGGGAAAACCACCCAAAAGTCTACCGCCTAAAGTTTGACTGCCCCGGGACAGGAACTGTGTCCACCCCATTGTCCAAACGCATTGGCGGATCTAGCTGCGACAAGATAACCACACTTAACTGGGGAAAAAACTGAAATTGGTTATTTGGCTTTCAAAACAAGAGCCAATCAAGTAGTGTGTAAATGATATCCCATGTGAAGTTATTTGCATTATCTTACTTTGAAAAACTTCAACCGGATGTGTTGTAATTTTATGTTTACAAACTTGACATTTAACCGCAGGGAGCAAAATCAACTTTCCAATGAAATTAAATTGAAGTGTCCCACACTGTCAAAAGGGCGAGCCTCGGAGAAGTAACCACTCAGATCTCGCTTTTGTAAAGTTTATGGCGGATGGGATGAAAGCACGGCTCCAGCGACTCAAACTGTTTAACATCAAACAAGAACAGAAAGATGTAAGTTACGCTGAAAGCTGTGTGTGTCTGTGCGGGTGTGTTTAATTTCAGTGCCATGCTAAGTGGACAGTAAGCTAACTGGGTTTGTTGGCGAGCATTGGCATTAGCCACAACACATTAGCGACACTTGTTGTTAGCCCAGTTCAACAAGTTAGCATGCTCGAGATAAATAACATGACTATTATAGCAGTAGAGTCGTAAAATGTCTTGTAACGTGGTCTTGACTTACTAGTTATCATTATAAATTAATTAAATTATTATACTTTTTTATATAGCTTACTACAAAGACCTGTCAGACAGGTCCCGTCTTAATGTCAAATGTTTGTTTGAATTACAAGTGACATTAAACTGCTGATTTATTCCTCTTTAACTGTAAGTGATGTTTGGCTCCTGCAGTTGTTGGTCAAGTACCTGTCCTTCATGTCAAGAAATGGCATCATTGTATGGTTGTAGAAATAAGTATCAATAAGGTTTCCACAACTGCAGTTTAATTTGAATGTACTGTATGCATCTAGAGTAGACAGTCTGTATAACCGTTGGTTTATAAAACTTCCTTTGGAGTTTGAGTATATTATTTCATTTGAATGGGGATTATACTACAGCATGTACCTTTTTTAAATCAGGGTTATTATGTGTTTTATCTGCTGCAAACCAGTGGGGGTCAAAGCAATGTTGTTACATCTTTACTGCTTTTGGTTATATATTTGAAGTAAAGTCTATTAGAGCAGGTTCAGGTTATTTATCTGTACCCGTAGGTAGATTCTGTTTGCAGAGAAAAAGACAAGGGTTCCATCCTGACACTAAAAACAAACAACATACACATCTCTAATAAAGGACTAGTAAAAGTACAAGTATACCCTGCTCAACCAAATCTCTAAATATTTAAAAAAAACATTTTAAGAAGGAAAACACTAGTACAAACATGGACATTCAAAATTCACAATTAAATAAATAAAAATAGGCATCTGTGTGACGCTCCTATGATGTGTTAATTTGTGCAATAGCTGCTGGGATAAAACTGTTTTTATAGCTACAAGATTATTTGATGATAATCTGTGTTTATTTGATTATTTCTATTCATGCAAGACCACCATTTTTAAGCAAATGTGGCAAACTTATTACAGTTTTTAAAACATGAATGAATTATATAAATAAAACATAGTTCTCTTTTTGACTAGTAGGCATGGTCTTATTTGTATCAGAAAAAACTGCTCGGTGCATAATCATCCTAGCTCAACATGTTGCTCAACATGATTTTTGAAACGGTGAATAATGATATCTGTTATTGAATACGGCACTATTCCTCAACTGGATGTTGTTAAAGCTGCCGGTTCTGTTAATCAGTGGCTTACTGACTGTCAGACCCTCTTTAAAGTTGAGTACATGAAAATCCGGTCTGCTTAGCCGTTGTAAACACAAAACAAATGTAGGTGCGAGTGAGTCATGGAGATATCACCTCCAGAGCCATTGTGCTTATGCCAGGACTTCACTCCTGGAAGAGGAGGCTAGCCCATCTGCACGCTGTGTTAATCTGAGCTCTCACTTCAGCAGTCTCTCTTTCATGTCTGCTTTTACACACATGCCACTTTAAAGCCTTGTGCGATAAAGTGAGATTCAATATTCCCATTTGACCTGAAGAATATTGGGCCCTTTTTTGCAGTTGCTTTTTGTTTTTCTGATCAAGCGATTGTGATAGTTTGGGTTGTGATGGAAAGTTATATTAGCTTGATGTTGCGGACTCGAATGACTCGATTTAAAAAGACAACTTATAACTTCCTTAGTTAAAACAACTGCCTTCTTTCTCATCCTGGAAAGTACCCTAGGTTTTGATGTGTTTTGCAAAAAGGCACTTTCAAAAGTAATTGGGGTTAATGATGAACCATATTGTCCAAAAGTGTGTGGATTCCCCTTTTCCCCTCCCTGCCATACCCTCTTCCTGTAATCCCTGGTCTCACATGCTTTTACCTCCCTCATGTGACACAGTCTTTGCACTGTTGTAAAAACCAACATATAAACTGAAAGCACCTTTCTGTCTGTGTGTTTTGGTCAAATGTGTCTGCTCTTGTTAGTCCACCATTTGTCTAGCAGTCTGTCTTCCACTTTGTTAATCCAAGTTTCTGCTTGCCTCACCGGTCATCCTGTCAGAGCTGGACCTCACAATCCTCTTAGATGAGAACATGGGTGTTATCTGTTCGCCTATCTGACCTCATTTATTCTTATCCAAGATATCCTTTTCCTTACTCGGCACAGCATTTTGAGAACAAGCCCACCTATGCTGTGCTGTGATTACATTATAATGAGTTAATAATCTCTGCATATATTGTCTTTGTGCTGTGAAGTGTCTCCTTAGTCCCTTTTTAAGTCATATTAATGCGTGGCTATTACCATCTGCTCTATGAATATCCCCTACCTCCAAATATTGTTCCCCTTTTTCTCTATTGTGTGCCTTACTTTGTGTGGTTTCCTATATGTGGTATGGCTTCTGTACTTTGAACTTCTTTGAGGCCTGGCTTTGCTCCACTAGGCACAAGACTCAGGCACATGACCATGGGAAGTGCAGAAGTGGAACTCTTTGCAGGCTTGTCCTTGTTGTTTTTGAAGCTGGCTGGAGTATCACTACTTTATTCCATGTTTCTAAATTGTTCGTAAATTCCGATAATTTAGTTTGGTTAAAACATCAAAAGTTGACCGTTCTATCAATTTGTCATGTTTGGGTAGCGATGTTGTTTTTGTTCTTTGCTTCGTTGGCCAAGCTTCTTGTCAACTCAGCCTACAGCTGTTTAATAAATGTGGGAGACATTGCTGTAGAGGAGACACTAGGGCCTTTGTAATAGGAACATTATATTTCAAAAAGTCTAGAAAGAGAGGAGCTGAATGTAGCCAAAGAGTAGAGATGGACGGTGTACTGCAGTAGACACATTTGTGAAATGTTTCTTTAATGATACTTCTTTGTCCCCATCAGTCCTGGTAACTGACTAACCTTCACATGATGTCCTCCTCTTTCACCGTTTTACTCATACTTTAGTTTATTTAGTTTATTCCACTGAATTGCAGCTTCTCTTTTACCAGTGGCACTTACGTAACTTCCCTCTTTTCGAGGTTAGTACAACAGTAGTTCTGTTTAATTCTGGCTCAGTGGGAAACAACATGCTTTTTCAATGTAGTTCCCCTGAGAGGCCAAGGCTGTGGGTCACAGCCTGAGGCTGTGCCCAACTGCCTTCCTGTCTGAGATCATGTAAATGTTACACTGAACAAGATACTGTGTGTCTAGAGCTAACGCTGCCCTTTGAGGAGCGACCCTCTGCATTCCCCTCTAATCCTTCAATCCACATCTCCAGATCAGCCCTGTCAGCAGTCTGAAGAGGGACAATATCGGAATAAGAAACCTAAGTATTGATGAAAAGAAACGTGTTGTTTGCATTCATCCAGTTGGAGAAATCACCAGCACTATGAATGAATATAGACGATTTTTCTTAAAAACGGTCGATTCGTTTTCTTTCCTGCTTGATCACAAAAATGTAATAACATTGTCGATTTTAAGGCTCTGACAAATACAATTATAATCTTTGGTGTAACATGCAGATTTTTTTATATATCATTTTAACGAATGTCAAACATTTTTTGCAAATATGCTTTGTTTTACAAATGACTTAAATAATCCATTATCAAAATTGTTGCTGATTAATATTATATTTATTTACCTATCAATCAATTCACCAATTGTTTCAGCTCTACTTTTCTTCCAGCGTAACCTTTCTCAGAAGACGAACCTTACCAAATTAAAATGTTTTAAATAATTGAAATCTATTTATACAGACGGGGTTTTACAGAAAATGCTCTCAGAAGGGATGGACCAAATGAGAAAACAGTAGAGATTATAACACCATCATGCTGAGCAGAGGGAGTGACACTTTGGTAGGTGGGCTGAAATGAGAAAAGGCTCCAGCAGCACAATAAAGTAAACACCTCTTCCTCCTCTGCGTGGCTGTTCTGTGTCTTTAATGACGGAGGAAGGGAGTGAGAGGAGAGCACATGCAGGACAGGGCTAAATGTATCTGTTGGTTCAAGTGTTTCAAAGTAACAGTGAAGGAAGAGGAAGGGGTACATGGAGGGGGGAAGGCAAAACAGAGAGGGGTCTGCTGTTAGGAGACAGATAGCAGACCTTACTCTAAAGCCAGGATGGTAGGCTGTTTTCACATCACACATTTTGACTTATCATTGTAGGAAAAGCACTCCTAATACTAATAACACTAACATTGGCTCAGTTTTATTTCACTTAGTCCAAGTGAGAGTGGCAGTGACTCAGCATGCACTATGTTTTAGTTGCCTTTTATTTTTATAAAAATGAAAGGTTGAAGAGAGGAAACATAACATGTACATGTAAAGGTGTGGTAGAAACTAACTACAGGCTTATTTAAAAAAAAAAAAAAAAAAAAAAATAGACCAAATGTTTACCGTATAAGTATAATAAAATGTTTTTCTTAAAACAAGATATCATTCAACATGCACATCCTCTACGTTCCTACTCACATAATTGATAAACAAATATGGTAGGGAAAAATTGCAGATTTAGGCCCCAATGCTTGAGAAAAGGTTTTTGCACTCTATGTATTCCAATGGAAATATCAGAGGTCCACCAAATGTTGAGATACACCCTGCACTTTGTTTGTCGCAGAGAATTAAACATGAACATTGAAGTTAAAGTAAATACAGTGCAAATCATCTGTGAAAAGAAAACATGTAAGCAAGGATTGAAAATGGGTCAAGGAACAAAACTCCATTCCTGCCTAGTTTTTCATTGTAGGTCACAGCTGATTTCTCTCTTTCCCTCTCCCTCTAACAATGCCCTTATTGTCCTTAGGGTGCCTTGTGTTTTTCTGTCTGATCAGGGCCTTAAATAGCCAACATATTGACCTTTTTATAGTTCTGCTTCTCTGGCTTCAAAAGTGTCAAAAACAATAACACACACATTTCTCCTGCTCTGTGAAAAAGGTTTATTGATTAGTTGGGATTCTCCACCCCACAAAATAAGCATAATTGTGTCCAGCCTGAGCATTGGTCCAAATAGTTAACTGAGAACACCTGTGTGAGTTATTATAACCAATACATTACTGCAGTGTATCAATGTTGGAGCTGCTTGTGGTGGAGTTAATTTCTACTAGGTCATATATAGTGGAATGACTTTCATGATCATTTCAGCTGAATGTAATGGAGTAAAAGTATCATATTATCCTCAGAATTGTAGTGTGTGTAGTAATTCAAAATTGTACGCAAATTCAATACCTGATTTAATGCACTTACTCAAGTCTTACCAATATACTGCTGTTTGGATATTTCTTGAAAAAGAGTGCCCATTCTTGACACTAGAGCCATTTCTCTGACGCAGTTATTCACAGCAGTTGTGATAGAACAAAATGAGGCCAGAATTGTTTTGATAAAAAAAAAAAACAGGAGTGTGCACATCTCATGCCGAGACAAGACCCAACAGGACTGTGTGAGTGTCAGTCTGTGAGACGGCAGTTTTAGGAGCTGCTCAGGCATCTCTGGTTCATGACATCACTGATGTGTCTCAACCACTGCTTCTGCCTCACTCCTCTACTTCCTCCTTGTTGTTCCTTTGTCTGCTTCACTGCCAGTGAGGTGAAACAAACCAGGCCCACAACAGGAGAGGCAGACAAAGGTTATAGTCTATTATGACGTAACACCCTTTTTGTTGATGATATATTTCTGTAGCTTGATATAGTTAGTCCGTTGTTTATTTTTGAGTTAAATAAATAAAAGGAAGTACAACTAAAAATAACAAGATTATCCAGAACTGTTTAGGTTGTTGTTTTCATTGTCCTGACATTTCTGCATTATTTAGCATAATGAACTCAATATGCACACAATCGCAAAACAACATGAGTTCAAACTTCCCACTACAACTTCCCCGGAGCTATATTTGTTAAAAGTTTTTAAAAAAACGTGTTGGCTGTGATATTATGTTCGACTTGCTTTTTTTGTTGGTTGCAGGAATAATAATAGTCACTCAGATGATTTCTTAAAGATGAAAGTCTGCATGTAATCAGTTCGGATGAGAGCAGAGTATTCTCTGTAAAATGGCCTTAAGATAAAGTGTCAATGCTGCAAATGATCAGCAAAATTTGATCTCTCTGTGACACGATGGCTGTCTGGAACACACAAAGTATATTCAGATAGATGAGAATTGGTGTATTGCCTCAAAAGGCTATGCGTGTCACTATTTAGACATGCATTTGAGTTTGTTTTAACTGACTGGATATAAGAAGCAGCATGACCACCTTTCAAGTCTACAGTCTTGATACTAAAATGTTATATATATTTTTGGTGAAGTACTGACCTGGTTGCCCCTAGCCTGTTTATCTAACCTTAGCTAGCCTCTTTTTTTATTTTTCTTAAACATTCTTCTTCCATTACTTGTCTATTTTTACAACTGGCAAAAGCAATGTGTCGGGCTGCTTTAATGCTCATGGAAATCCTCTGTGTTAGTCACGGAAAGACTGGTTACAGAAAGAGGGTTTTTGTGTGCGAGAGCCCCGAGTTTTCATTTATTTGTTCAACCCCTCAATGTCCGCTTATTTGCAGACCAGCTGGGGTTAATGAGTAGAAACATATCTGCATCCCAACATTTGAAGAATGTTAATCTTGTGGCAAAATATTTGAATTACCAAGACAAGAAGTACTGTTACATTCGATTTTGCAAATGTATAAAGAAGCACTTCTTACTACAAAATACTATGTATTCTAGCGAGTGAATGTTCCTGCTCTTACAGAATCATTATTTTGTATCTGCTCGATACAAAAATAACAAATACTTGAATGAGCAGGACAAGAAGTACTGCTAAGTTAAAAATGTACAAAAAACACTTCTACAAACTAAAGAAATGATATATTGTAGCAAGTAAATGTTCCTTCTATTACAGAGCAATTGTGTTGTAACTGTTGGATACAGAAATAATAATCTGAACATTTATATCCAGGAAGTCGGATAAAAGCAACAAAGCCTTTTCTGCTGCTCTGCTCTGTTTCCAATTCTGCCTGTTTTTGTTTTTTTTACCAAACCGGCTTGTTGAAGAATATGAACATTTGTGTTTAGATTGTTAAAACAAAATTCACAGCCAAGTCATATAAATCACTATAACACATAATCTCTCTCTGTACTACAGTTTCCTGGACAAAGTGTCTGGGTAGCAGTGAGTGTGTATAATTGCTCGTCATGCTCACATCCTGACTGCTGTATCCTTTTGGGACATCAGCCAGAGAGAGACACAGGGTTCGGAGGGACAGAGAGGCAGCGCTGTGCTTCTCTCTGCTGCGATGCAACTGCATTGTTTGAGAGTTGATATTCAAATACATGTTCAGCTGCCGAGTGAACATAACATGAAACTATCCGCGGAGAACCAACCGTGCTGCTTGTGTCCTACTGCTTGTTCCTCACAAGCATCCCTAGATAAAAGGCGCGCGTGCAACAGCGGTAATTCAAGTTTAAAAGTCTCAAAAATGCTACAACTACTGTCACAAACTGGATGAATGTGAAGTATTTTGTTAAAGGAGGATGAAAGCGTAATTAAGGAGTGACTTTGATGGTTATTGGACTCAGGATTAATTCATTTGGATTCCCGCTGTATGAAGAAATGAAAGGACGGCACAAGTGGAAACAATTCACAAAGGGATTAAACTGTTTAAAACACATGCTCAAAGTAAGCCGGATTTTGCCGATGTGTTCAAAAGTCGTAAATAATCAAAATGGAGGAGACCGATCTGATCGGAGCAACTGTGACAAATAATCCAACTGAAACCGGCACGGACAATGACTGTTTTAAAAATGCGCTTATCCAGACAAGCCCGGTTTGAACACTTTACGGGCAGAAGGGACATTTCTATCAAAGAAAAAATTATACATTTTTGTATTTTTATGCCTTTAATAGCTACTAACTTGAATTTGTATTCAAATGAATTAATCAATTATTTTGTGTATTGTATTGTAATGAAGAGACAAGGCTTTTAGTGACAATCATGTATTGAGTTACAATTATATGTAAAAAATATGTAGTTCCCCCCCAGGTTCGGAACCACTGATCTAGAACATACACAATAAAAACACATTGAGATGGAGATACTTGTAAAATTCAGTTGTAAATAGTTTTATAGAAAGAGAAAAAAGTGTATTGACAGAGAGCGAAGAGGAAAAAATGAAAGGGGTAGTCAGGAAGGAATTCAAATAAAGTGAAAGTGAGTACAAAGCCTGCTTTTAGACTAAAGGTCAATATTAAGGCTTCTTTTCAACACAGGAAGTCACAAGGGCTGCACTATGGCAACCATAAGACATTACAGCATATGACAGCTTAGCTCATAGTGAGGTGTGGCATCTACATTGATAACAACTAAAAGCTGGTGTCTTTACTGTATATTCAGTGTTTATCCCAGTGTTTACTTACTATTGCCGCTGGGCAGCCATCAGTGCTGAAGAGACGTTATACTGGCAATGGCTAATGGCACTTTGAACTGTCCATCAGTAGATATTGTGTTTTCAATTAGCTTGCAGAAACTTCAGCTTGAAGATATACAGTGTGTACGTTTAGGTAGTTGGGGGTTTATTTGATATAAACATCATAGTAGAATTAGAGATGTAGTATACATTAATGCACGAAGACCAGATGTTTGTCGTGAAACTCACATTTGCTACACCTGTTATAAGAAGGACGTAAACCTAACTTTTGAAAGAAATACATCAACAAATGCATACACAAAAAAACAACCACAAATACTTTACTGGGTCAAAATCTGTGCATTGGTATTGTTTTTGTAGTAACATTCTTCTTAATATAAAAAAATGTGGAATCATTGATAAAGCAACTTTCAAGTCTTTTTAAAAGCTTTCAAATGTAAAGAGTCAAATAGAAGACACACATACAGTAGGTTACACACGTAAGAAATTGCAACCGAACAGTCTGTCATGTTGCTGTTAACGGCACAGAGCCTAGCTGCATGGATGAGTTTGGAGACATTGTCTTAGTTCAGGAATGAAGACGGATCGGGACCCGCATCACGTGTAGTTTCACCTTTGCTGAAGCTTCATTGTTGTGCTCTACAGCAGACTTCCAGTAGAGTGTATGCTCAATGGATATGATGAAATTCAACTGTCATGTGATTACAGTAAGTGTTTTATTACTGTAATTACAAGTTCTGCCTGCTCTCCTCGCAGGTTCCTGAGATCATCAGTACGCTGAGGCAGGCTGGCAAGAGCTCGGCCCGCGGCGATGACATCGCTCCCATCTCCAACAAATCTTCCTCTGGAGGCAGCGATTCCTCGGAAACTAGTTTTTCTTCAGTCTCCACAACGACAACCTCCGTGGCAACCTCTGCTGCTTTGTCTCCGACAGCCTTCTCCAAGAAGTTTGAGGTGCTGTTTTGCGGCCGTGTTAGTGTTGCTCACAAGAAAGCCCCCCCCGCCCTGATAGATGAGTGCATCGAGAAGTTCAGCCAGTTGCAAGGCTCAGGGAGGGAGGAGGATAAAGGAGGAAACAGTGGGGCATTGGGTGGGCTGAGGAAGGCACTATCCTTTCAGTCCAATGGACTTGGGAGTAGCGATGTTGATAATGGAGCTGCAGGGAGCCCCACCGCAGGGAAGCGTCCTGTGCTGTTCAAAAGAGACCCCAGCTTCCCCTGCCTGCAGGCCCTGGATGAGAACGGACTCTCACCTGAGATCTCTCACACCAACACCTCTGACACACACACACACTCTGCTGGAGTACAGTGTCTTAGCCTGCAGGAGAACAGGACCATGCTGTTTACGGTAATACTCATGAATGGACACACACACACACACACACACACACACACACCCAAATATGGTTGTGCGCTAGTCACTAAAGCCAAAAACATTGTGTATTACAGAAGACAATGTCTTGTTGTCAAACACATGTCTCGATAGTCTGCGACTTATTCACTCAACATTATTGCTAAGGACCTCCATTTTTGTTGCAGAAGGATGACGGTAAAGATTGACCTACAAAAAATAATGTATATAATCATGAAAAAGAAAATGACTAATTCCTGCACATTGTCATCAGTGGGTAAGATAACACATATTTGGTGCTGACTGTGTGACTAACAGAAGAAAAAAACATAATTGGATGGTGCTGCAGTAATTTAGCATAGCTTTGGATGGTTTCAGGATGAACAGAGGATACATACATTACTATAAGGTTGGCTTACATAGATTTTTCTAATAAAAAAACAGAAATACATTTGTGAGTCCTTCCAGCTCCCACACAATTCTTTTTTTATAGTGCTGTGAAGTGCACTTTTAGAATAAATAAAAAAGTCCTCATACTCAGTTGTTCATAAAGCAGAGAGGGTGAGAGCAAAATAGTCAAATAAATGAATCCCCTAGTGACTCAGCTAGAGCAAATGCTGACTGATGCTCAAAACGATCTCAGTAAATGCTCCTCTACTTAACGGGTTGTGACCTGCTGCCAACCCTTTTTCCTGTTTGTCCTCCAGACAGGAAATGGTGACCAGTGGCACAGGAACCACCAGGGCCTGTAGCTGTCCCCTCAGCAGATACACACATGTTATTGACACTGACGATGATACATCCTGCCGCTGACAGGGGAGAGTGGACAGAACAACCTCATCCTGGTGACATCATCACCTACATTTAAGAGACATAGATGTAATCTTCCATCTCCTCTAGAAAGAGTCTCATTTTGTGATTCATATTGGGATCAGAATAACAGTGATAGGCCACATGTTCACAGAAAGAATAGCCGTGTTAGTGGAATGTGAGGACATGGGATTTAACGAACATGAAATCCCTTGTTTATTACAAACATATGAGTCCTAGGTTTAGGAGTAATAGTGACTCATATCCTAATGATGGCATACGTGGGAAAATCCCCGAAAGCGGAACCGTTCTAAAATAGTTTTTTACGTTTTTCGATAAAAAAAATAAAAAGAAATGATACTGCCTCATTTGACAAATCCGGTTATTAAGAAAATATCTAAAGGTATTATTTGTAGGCTCCCCTTTATATAAAACCTTATTTAAAAAGGTTAATGTCGTAAAAGTTTGAAAATTGGATTGGTTTCGTATCTATTTAAACCTGTGTTGCTCATTATTGCTGTCAAAAACCTCACCACAACCACACCACACACACACACACACACACACACACACACACACACACACACACACACACACACAAAAGCACACTATAGACCGCAGACACTTCCATTTAAGACAATAACTATATTGTGTGTCTTTGTTTCAGGTGGGCAGGTCTCAGATCTTCTTGGTTAGTCCGGACACCAAGAAAGTTGCCATAGAGAAGAGTTTCAAAGAGATCTCCTTCTGCTCACAGGTGTGAATCACTGCATTTTACAACATTACCATTTGCATTATTTGTCTTTATGTTTTTAAACCTATCCTGAATCCGCTGATCTTTACTTTCCAGGGTATTCGTCATGTGGATCACTTTGGCTTCATCTGCAGGGAGACAGTGGAAGGAGGGAGCTGCCACTTTGTGTGCTACATCTTCCAGTGCACCGACGAAACACTGGTGAGAGACAGATAATGTAGCGAGAGCATTGTAGAACTAGAAAATAATGAGATGTAGTGTATAACATGACAATTCACGAGTATTTGCCCTTTTTTATACATTTTCTGCAGAAAGATTGTGGGGTAATTCCACTCAGTGTTCATATTAAATCATCCTACTCATTTTAATTTAACATCACCTCCAGTAAGTCACCTCTGAATTTGGGCATGAAGCTGCATCAAAGGTGGGGTAGGTAAGTTTGGAGAAACCAGCTCGAGTGCGCTAGAATTTAAAAATACACAGCCGGAAAAAATCTGCCACTTCCTTACAGAGCCCCTCCTCCAACACACACGAACGCACACATGACCAATGAGGGCACGAGATAAGTTTGTGAACAGATGGAAGGCTGACAGGCAGGTAGGCCATCCAGTTACTTCTAGCCGGGCCGGCTCAGATGATTGGTCGTGCTTTTTACAGTACTACGGCTTCCACAGATGACGTTTTTTATGGATTTTTTGTCAAAGCACTTCAGATATTCATTGCTATCGGGATGTTAAGAGCATTCCATGGAAAATAACACAAGGTGTATCTCGAGCCGGTTTCTCAAACTTACCTACCCCACCTTTAAGCTGATATTTTTAACCAAAAATGGTTTAATGTCAATCAACATCAAATTCTGCTTTAACTCTTCAGTCCCATGACTCAGTGCCTCTGTGCGCCACTGAGTCATGGTCTGCCAAATGGACAAATACATCGGTTTGATAAAGGGCCTTTGTCATTCGACGCATGCAGTCTATTGTATAACAGTCAACTAATGCTGCATTGTGATTAGCTTATACTAGATAGATACCTATTCTTATTCTAAACAATGAGTCACTGGGTCAGTAAATAACTGCTGCCAGAGTAAACTGAACGACCTGTGGGAACATTTGAATATCTTGTTTACTTCTGTTACTTCCACCAGGTTTGCACTGCATAAGATGTTTCTGCACAGACGTAGATTTCCCCCATATATTGAAACGTACATAACATTTCAGTAGGACAGGGCTGTTTTAGGCACAGAATGGAAATACATATAAAAACGTGAAATAAATCCTCTAGTCCTAATAGGGTGAATGTGTTAAAATATTGTTTTCATAGAGGAATACAATTCTCAAAAGCAGCCTGTGTGTACAAATTACTGGGAGAAGCAACTGATAAAGGCATTGATTGGCTTTTTTTCAAGGTGGATAAATAAAAAGCATAAAGAAGACTGTGTTTTGCTCTTGTAGGTGGACGAGATCATGCTGACTTTGAAGCAGGCATTCTCTGTGGCAGCCCTGCAGCAGAATGCAAAGACCCAGAGTCAGCAGTGCGACAGCTGTCCCATGCAGCAGCTCCACCGACTGTGTGAGAGGATAGAAGGTAGAAAACTGAAGCATTTTGAACTCATAGTTGGTTGGAGTAATGTTGATAGGTCAAGTTTATACATTTATACACTTTTAATATGCCTGTAGTAAAATAAAAGAGACTTTCGGTTCCACCATCACATTTACCTTCGTTAAATAATTGAAATGTAGTGGCAGAACCTAGCAGTGGATTTTATAAATATTTTATATTTGTATTAAATGTGTTCTGCGAGTTGACACAGTTGAAAGTTGACATCTGAATTTGATGAATGTTTCAACATTTTTAAAATGAAGGAAAAGTGAATATGCTATGTCTGTATGCACATACTTATAATAAGGCCTTCAATTCTTAATGTGTACAAACGTATGCATATTCATATCTATATAGAGTAGTACAGCATCACATTGGGTGTAAGGTCATATATTGCTCACCAATAAACTAAGGTATACAATATGAGAAGGCTACACCACTGACCCGTAGTACCCTACATACTTTTATAAATACGCACTTACTAGGTAGAAAAAAGTGTGTTTTTATTTTGTCTTTACAATATTTTTCAGGTCTTTCCCCGTCTAAAACCAAGCTGGAGCTTCAGAGACACCTCGCCACTCTGGACAATGAAGAGCAAGCATCAGTCTTTGAAAACACCATGGTAACGTGTCTGCTCTGTGTAAAAAAACAAACAAACCAGTCAGTCTACAATTTCCATTAGAAGTTGTCTGTCATGTGGAATATATAATGGCGCACTGATTCATCTTTACATGTAACTTATTTATTTTCGCCATCTCACCCCTCTATATTTCTGGTCTGTTTTGCTCTTCATGGCTTTCTCAACACATCAATGTCTATCACACGATAAAGTAGCGATGTGTTGTGGTCAAATCACATTAATATTACTGTTGGTAATGGACCTTTGAGCCTAATTATCTTTTTTATCCATCATTGTTTCAAGGGATTGTTGTACAGTTAAAGATAAGTCTTGGGAGGTGAATGTACTCAAATATTCCTGTATTGCTCCGCTGACACCTGCTGGTGATGTAGCTGAACTGCAACACTCAAACAGTGCTAAACTATCAATAGATCAGCTCAGAAAATCACTGCGTTTCTTTTGGGGTTGAACAAAAGAATATCATTTAAAAATGATTGTCTGTGTTTCAGAGGGCTCGTCCTAAAAGTGATCAGGAAGAGAACGAGTTGGTGATGGCCTCTTTGAGGAATCTTTATGAGGAGAAGCAGAAGAGCCATCAGCACCTCCTGCCTGGAGACAGACGGGTAACTTTATTTACATTTATTTTTCACACACAAACATTACTGTACCTCTTTCTTTCTCTTTTTCTTCCTTTATTCCAGTTAACTTCTACATTTCCTCTAAAGCAGGGGTGTCAAACTCAATTTCATCGCGGGCTACATTAGCATTATAGCTGCAACTTTAAGACTATATAAATATATATTTAAAATAATGTATTATATTACATTATTGCCTCTGCATTGGATTATTATTGATAGGGTAATAACTTCATAATTAACTACATCTGAAAGTAGAAGTCTAGGGCAAATAATTGCAAGTCTCTTCAGTGTGTATGTCACAAAATGAGATGCATTGTGGGACATGTAGTTTATGGACAACGTACTTCTGTAAAGCGGCATGTAACCGTATAATAAACGTATTATATTCTTTGCAAGCTCTTGCGGGCCACATCAAATGAAGTCGTGGGCCATGAATTTGACGACCCTGCTCTAAAGGGTCATCAGTCCTATGACTGAGTAGTTCAACAAGAAAAGATAACTATACTTGAGAGGACTCTTTTTCTCTCTCTCTCTCTCACTTACCAACTTCCTAAGTGTCTTGCTCTCTGTGTGCAGGTCAGTGAGGAGGCAGCTCCCGCCCCAGTGGAGGCGCAGCAGAGCAGCAGTCGGCAGAGACTTGAACAGTTCAAGAGCCGAGCCAAGCGCTCTCTCACCGAGTCTCTGGAGGGCATCTGGAAGGTATCAATGCTCTTTCTCCCTTGGTTTTTATTCAATAATTCTCAACTATTCTCTTTTTTCTATCATGTTTGCTTCTTTGTGATTTTAGCTAAATTTTATCATTCCTAATCTTCACATTTTTGATAAATATCTAGATAGATATACTTTATTGATCCCAATTTAGGAAATTATTTTCTTACAGAAGCAGTGTGTTCAACATTAAAATACAAATACTTAAAAAATGAAATAGAGAATCAACAATTACAAATTAAATGAAAATTAGAAATAGTATATCAAATATAAACAATATAAAATATTGTGGATTATAAAAATGTTCTTAAAAAAAGTCCAAAATACTACAGGAGCATAGACATACTGTACATACACATAGGATAGTATATAATATACTAATAATACAGAAAATTACAAATTGTTCATGCTTATCAGAGGCAGAAACCCAAACTATGTAGCAGTGAGTTCATTTTGAACATAGAAATGGGGAATAACTTGATAAATGTCCTTGAAGTCTTGCAATTTTTTGTCATCTTTGGTTACATTTAAAGCTGGGCACTGTGTAACCTTGGCGTGTGTGTGTGTGTGTTTCAGGGGAGCAGCAAGGCCAGAGCTCAGAGAGACAACAGTTTAGAAAGTGACAGCGGCTCCTCCATCTGCACAGTGAACAGCAGCCAGGACCAGGCGTGTCTAGATGACCCCTTACCTGCTTCCTCCCAGCTGAGACCCACCAGCCCACTCAAGTAAACACACCTAAACACACACACATGCCCTCACACTGGTTTATGTTTAAGGACAAGACCTGTCAGTGATTTTAAGGTCAAAGCAGTTCTACTTGTTTTACAGCAATTCGTGATTATAGGTGTTTATATGTCGCCGAGTCTAAAGTAGGGATTTATAGACAATCTAAGTGTCTTTAGGGAAAGACAAGTCTCGAGAATAGATTGATAATTTAACCAACAAAAAAAAGAACTGCACAAAGTACATACATTAACTGAATCAGCCATGGTGCACTGAGTACCCTCTGCCTGGTAAATGAATTATAAATAAACAAAAAGCAATTTGCAGCCTGTTAAATTATTTTAACCTAATTATATTATAGTAAACTAATTACAACATACTACCAGCATGCCAGCATGCACCTGTCTATCGGCATACGATTTCAGGACAAGACGTTGTTACTGACACAAAGAGATTTGCCTGCAGTTTTATGCCAAACAAACAGTGGATTGTGCCGAGCTAAATTCAAGCTCAAAGCTTATAAATGTATTGATGTGTGGGTCAGGGTTTTTCAATAAGCTCACCCACTCAACACATGATCAGAGCCAATTCACACCGCCTAACCCCACAAATAAGTGTTAAACAACACCCAACGCACAAACCCCCCTATAGCACAATTCTGAGAACAGAAGTGAGCTGCTCAAATGATTTGCAAACTTGCCTGGACTTTCTTTAAATGAGAAAGCACTGCACACTTGTTAGTGGATATGATACTGTATATTTCTCCTCACATCTGACGTCATCCCCTTCAGGTGCCACAACTCAACAGGAGACCTGAACCTCCTGGACTCCTCTCCCACCCTGTCGCCCTCCTCCTCCTCTCTACCCGGTGAAGCTCAGCCTCAGGGCTTCCGCCGACGGGCCAGCACCTTCAGCCACCCCCCCACCCCTTCATCAGCAGAGTACTCACCAGTGTTCACACAAACTAACTCACCACAGAACCCCACAGCTGCTACCAAGCCCAAGCTCGTACGACACTACTCCGTCAGCACCGACACTCCACACCAGAGCAAGTAAGAAGAGTGTTTGCTTTCTGTTTGTGTGTGTGTTTTCGTACAGGTGAAATACAGTGTTGGACCCAAGTATTTCCACGTCACATATAACAACATGCTCTCACATGTTAATCCTGTGCAGTACACAAGAAGTGTGTCTCACTGCTTATAGATATTAAGTTAGGATTTCAGTAAATGGGAGGGGATTGGTTGCAGTTGCAATATCTTGCATGTCTTCACAGGCTTTGTGGTATTAACAACTTGTATCCTGCTGAACATAGTTTACCCCTCTCTATTAATGGAGACAATCAGGAACAAGCCTGTGACAGCAGTCTCACGGGTGGTTGACGCTTGTTCAGTAGAGCGTGTCATACCTTGGTTTCCTCTATGACAGCAAAGGGAAACAAGTAGTGAACATCTCTTATAATCTCTTATCAATATAATATAACTTAATATTGGAGTATACAGCCGGCTTTATTGCACAATAGAGATCAGTTCCTGTCAGAAAACTGTGGAATCATTTCTCAAAATCTTGGCTTTGATATTTGTACTGCTCTTGGACCAAACTCTGCTTCTTCTCTCTTTTTTGTCTGTAGGCCTACAATAAAAACAAATGACTTAAAATGAACCTTGGTTAACAAAGGTTCAAAAGTCACGGAAAGTGTGGTTATGTAATGTAGGAGTGTTCACAGTTGAAGGGAAACTATACTAATATAACACATCGAACTCTGTTTACAGCTGTTTGGAGGCACTACTGCAGATGTGAAAACAATATGTATAAAGCTAAATCTGTGGGGTCCTCTTTTAAGGTAGAATAGTCAAATAAATACAGATTATTACATTTATTTCGTTTTAGTTGCAGTTTAAAACAGGAATAGACTATATTAAGCATTATTAATCCTATTACACTGGAGTTTGTGATGTGATCTTCATCTACACAAACAAACTGTCTCCCCCAGCTCTGCTTTCAGTGCATTTCCTTTAAATGTCCTGCTTTCTGTCTTCAGCCTTTTGTCAGTCTTCAGCCTTTTTCAGTATCTTTGCTTTGTGGTTCTGTTGCTGCACTGCTTCTCAGACATGTCCCAGCGGACTCCACCCTTCCTCCTGTTCCTCCCTGCCCTTCATCTCACTCTCCTCTCCTTCCTCATCATCCTTCCTCACCTTCTGCTGGAGCTCGTCTCAATACAAGACGGTGAGCTGCACTGAACTGATTTTCTGTTCAACACTTATTGATTGTTCAATCCTTATATTGACCTTTTTTCCATGTTATTATGTGAGGCCCTGTTCACACGGAGGAAGACTAAACATGTCCTTCATTGTCTGACAGCCAAGTGTCTTCTGTGTGAACAGGTTTCTCTTTTCATCCATTTCTTCCTCCTTTATTCCCCTCCATCTCTCCATCTCAGTCCTCTGGGTGGTCTGCGTGCTCGTCTCCGCTCCTCCTCCTCTGTCCCTAATTTCCTGAAATTTCCATTTCTGGCCTCTCTCCAAGAGAACGATTTTCCTGAGCCAAAGAGCAGGTACACACACATGTACAGCTAACAGTGATGTCCATATAAGTGTGTCCAGTAATCTGTGCTTCTGTGATTCATGGGTCACTTAAACTGATTTGATGTCTCTATTTTAAACATGCAGTATATATATGACTGTGTGTATGCAGCATATTGTTTAAACTACGCCCTACTGAATGTTTACCAGGCCATATTGGGTAACTATTCCTGTGTGTGCTTGCTTGTGTTTCAGAGATGTAGCAGCTCTGTCTATACCTAATGAAGCATGTGGGATGTGGGAAAGTCCTCAGCGAGGCCATCGGCACTCCTGGAGGCAGCAGATCTTCCTCCGGGTCGCGACACCTCAGAAAAACACAGAATCAAACGGTGAGAGTGGACACGCTCAAAGATAGATTTTAATGTTCCCTTTGAAGTACTATACTGTCATTGCCTTATTTACCAGTCCTAAAGAGAGTTGAGAGTCACATGGCCTATGTGCTGTTGCTGTTCTTTTCAAAGGGAGGTTCACTGCAGTATTGAACAGTTATTTTGTTACTTGGTAAGTTATAAAGAAAAGATGAATCCTTACTATAAGAATATTTCCTTGGATTAAAACTGGTGACTTTGTACCCACAAATAACTGCACAATTTGCCCAAGAAGGCCATTGTGATTATCGTTGAAATACACCTTTATGGAGAGACTTTTTTACACTTTTTTTGGCACCAAAGAGTCAGATATAATTTGTCCCCAAACTAACAAAATGCCTGCTTCATGCATTTGGTGAGTGTAAGCAAGTCTGTGTGCACCAAAGAGCTTTCATTTCATTTCATCGTTTATTTGAACAGGGACAAAGCACATTGATGAACATTTTTAACAAATAATACTTCAAACTGTAAACATGCCAGATTTGAGCTTTTAGCTCATTTCCATCCGTAGTCCCTCACATACAACATTTCAGAACATGACATTTATATACATAGCAAAAATAAATACATGATATGCAGAAAGAGCAAGAGCAGCATACACAAGTATTTACCACATGGCAGTACAATGTAGCAGCTACGACATATAAAGTGCAAGAGAAGATACAAGAGCTACATAAAGTGCAAGAGGAGATACAAGAGCTACATAAAGTGCAAGAGGAGATAAAAGAGCTACATAAAGTGCAAGAGAAGATACAAGAGCTACATAAAGTGCAAGAGGTGATAAAAGAGCTACATAAAGTGCAAGAGGAGATAAAAGAGCTACATAAAGTGCAAGAGGAGATAAAAGAGCTACATAAAGTGCAAGAGGAGATACAAGAGCTACATAAAGTGCAAGAGGAGATAAAAGAGCTACATAAAGTGCAAGAGGAGATACAAGAGCTACATAAAGTGCAAGAGAAGATACAAGAGCTACATAAAGTGCAAGAGGTGATACCCCTGTGTTAAAGTGCATTTAGCGGTGATTGCACATTTGTTTGTTTCTCAACCATTCTTTGAGTTGACCTTTAAAAGTGGGACAATCCCGTAACTCAGTTGGGAGGCTATTCCACAATGAGCTGCCCTTGATGGGCGGACCTCTTTGCATGGTCCAATTGTAAATTTCAACATGTCTTCTTCTAAGGAAAAACAGATCAAGAACACACATGTGCTCCATATTGTACATGCTACTTAACATCCTACCAAAATCTGAGCATGAGCAAGACACCTCACATGTGCCTTGTGACCTGTGTATTTTTTAAATACAGCCATACAAGGTCCTGATGTGTAGACAGTGGTGCAGTGCAGTGACAAAGTATTTCCACTTGGTGCCACTCTGCGCATTCACACCTGCCTTGTATAGTCCGGTTGAATCGAACCCTGGTGCGTTTAGCCGCTTGGTGCGGTTCATTTGGGTCGGTGTGAACGCAGTCCGAGACCTCTGAAGTGAACTAAACAACCGGACTCTGGTCCGCTAAAATAGGTGGTCTCGGAGCGCTTGCTTGCGAACTCTGGAGCGGTTCATTGCTGGTGTGAACGCAGTCTGCACCAAAACATAGGAAGCGCAGTATTTACGTGTCACAAGAACGCGGGTGTTCTTTAGTGAAAGAGTGAAGCAGAATGATGTGTTGAACACAGGTTGAACAGTGTCGTGTAAAGTAAAAACAACAATCAAACTAAAAACTATACATAAAAGTCAGAGCCACCTGCCGTCGGTGAAACGCCCCTCCTCACTGCAGAACCCCTCTCATTATATGTGTTATAATGTTTGTATCGCACGTTGTCTGATTATATAATCATATGCGCCGTTGCTGTTGATATGCTCTCCAGATTAACAACAGCATGAAAATAACCAGCGGAAAGTGCCGATGCTCCATGGCGGAGGCTCTGGTAGAAATTGCCGGGATTTGCGTGTTTACCCCCTTAATGTCTGACCAATTGTTGAACAGCATTTCCGAGCACATGACTTGTGTTTAAAGTTTATAGTCTGTTTTAATTTTGCCCGTGTGAAAGCAAACCGAACCTTCTGAAAAATGAAACAATGTAACAAACTGTGGTCTGGTGCGCACCAGAGAAGTGGACTATTAGGTGTGAATGCACCCTTAGATTTAACGTGATGATACATAGGTGACTAGAAAAGGAAAGGGAAAGAAAAGAAATCACTTTTTTTTATTTTTCTCCCGGATAAACTTTTAGAATTAGAACATTTAGAATTTGTAGGTTATCCATAATACACTATTATTTATTTCCAGTACTAGCCTAATCACCAGTTTTAGCCTGATTTACTTTCCTCTTGAAAGCCAAATCTAGATTACTGTTAACAAATGTAAAAAAAGAAGGAGACTTGAAAAACATCATTGGTGTGATCCTGAGAAATCTGTCCTCAGAAGTAAAAAGGGTTGATGTTCCTGTGCTGTGGGAAAATGTATTAAAATATATACAGCATACTCACTGAACCTACGATCTAAGTTTGTCATACATAACAACTCCGTAGTTGTGTATATGTTATGATAATAAACCTTTGAATCTTGAATTTTGATTAGGATGGCTGTCATTTACAACATAGTTCTAGTTTTCAAAACGTTATGTCCTACAGAAAAGCTGCTGAGGATCGAGTCTATGGCTGAACCACCAAACCGTGGCCTTTAGAAGTGCTGTAAACACATTTATATGTTTCTATGCTAAACATAGGCTTTCTCAATCATCTCATATTTCTCTATTGTTATCAGACTGTGATTGATTGACATGTACAAATGCTGCTGTGCTTGTTTTGGAGCTGTGAAAGATTTCATTTTCAGAGCCCACATTGCTCTGACTGTTATCAGTCATATCTCCTTATACAGGGTTAATGTATGACACTGTTGGCTGGTCTGAAATTAAATTAATTTCAGTAGAAGTCTTAAAGCCTTGGGCCAGTATACAGTAAGTACCAGACTATGTCTGCATGGAGATGTACAGCCCTGTCAAATATTCTAGAGGCGTGGAGGTTGGAAATACTGCTCTTCCCTTTTTTGATTTTGTTTTCAGTATATGTCTATACAAACTTGCGTGTGTGTAAGAATCTGATCATGCATGTGCTTGCGTGTCTTCAGGTCCCATGCGCTGATAATTATATGTATCATCGTTTTTGCGTGTGAACCAAATAAGTGTTGACATTTGCAATAGTTGGGTTGGTATCAAACACAGTCAAACAAACCTCCTCGAGCGTAATGGCAAAATAAATAAATTGAGTCATTTTCATTAATGAATTTAGATAATAAAGCAATTTATAATGCTGCAATTATGCAATCAATACCAAAGATATGAAGACTATCATTATTATGATACATCACATAATATATCCATTTCAATTCAGACAGACACTTTAATGCCTCTTTTATATACATGTTATTCCTATTTTTTTTTAAAGACAATCTAAAATATTAGTAAATGCAAACAATTATCACTCAAATCCAGAAACTGGATTGCTAAATCCCAAATGAGTGATTCTACCACTTGGCGGTGCCGAAGTCTAAAATGCTCTACTCGACGCACACCAACCACAAACAACTCCATACAGTATAATTAACACCTATTTTAACAAAGATAGTATTATTTCAATTTTGCATATATTAAGGTGTAATTTGATCACTTCTGTACACACGGCTCAATATTCTGTGATTGGGTCTAATATAATAAGTGCACCAGGAATGTGGCACTTATGTGACCTTTTATCCACATTCTCAATGAACTCAGAAGGGATTAGCGAGGTTTAGGCCTGTCATTGTGCACGCAAGTTTCCCTTTCAAACGAAACAGGTAAACAGCGACTCGGACATTTCTCCTCGTCATTATTCAAAATGGACCTGAAGTTTATTTTGACAGTCAGTTGTGATGAAGTAAAGGAAAAACGTTGCTTTTAGCAGGTCAGTGTGTGTGTGTGTGTGTGTGTGTGTGTGTGTGTGTGTGTGTGTGTGTGTGTGTTGTGTGTGTGTTGTGTGTGTGTGTGGTGTGTGTGTGTGTGTGTGTGTGTGTGTGTTGTGTGTGTGTGTGTGTGTGTGTGTGTGTGTGTGTGTGTGTGTGTGTGTGTGTTGTGTGTGTGTGTGTGTGTGTGTGTGTGTGTGTTGTGTGTGTGTGTGTGTGTGTGTGTGTGTGTGTGGTGTGTGTGTGTGTGTGTGTGTGTGTGTGTGTGTGTGTTGTGTTGTGTGTGTGTGTGTGTGTGTGTGCTGTGTGTGTGTGTGTGTGTTGTGTGTTGTGTGGTGGTGTGTGTGTTGTGCTGTGTGTGTGTGTTGTGTGTGTGTGTGTGTGTGTGTGTGTGTGTGTGCATCGTGTGTGTGTGTGTGTGTGTGTGTGTGTGCGTGTTGTGTGTGTGTGTGTGTGTGTGTGTGTGTGTGTGTGTGTGGCGCGTGTAAGGTAAGGGACTGAGGTACTGGGTGTAAATAAGCAGGATAAGTATATGTGTAAAACATGTAGCTGTTGACACAGTGTAGAAGTCTGTGTTTGTCTAACAAATAGTCAGGTCTCTTAAGAAAGCCTCTGTCTGTGTCATATGTCTGGTTATTCGTCCCCTTCTCTTAAAACCAAAGAGCCATATGTTTGTATAGTGACAGCACGCCTCCCTGACACAGACACAAAGGCTGCATTAATGTTAACCTCTATTGTCATCGTGTGTGTATTGTAGATGTCAGTACAGTAGTTGTCTTTGTTTCTGATGCTTGAAGAGACAACCTTTCTGGCACATTTTTAGTTTTCCTCCTTTTAAGAAAGATAAGCATCAAATTGACATACCTACGCCAGGCTTAGGTGTGTGAGCATGAGGTAACCTGAACCGTGATGTTCCTGTGAACTGAAAGAGAAGTGCTGCTCAAAAACAACACACAGTATTTTGAGGTTTGGGATCCACCCTGTACTTTGGGGTGGAGTCACACAAACATTAGTTTTTTTTACTGAGTGCGTTGCAACCAACTGTGTCAAATAGATTTATGTTTAGCCTTTCTTATTCTCTTTTGCATGAGCATCGGATGAATGGCTGCACATTGAAATGACTGAGGGATAAGGGTCGATTGTTGAATCTCCCCCAGATAAAAAGGTCAATTCAGGCTAGAAATCTCCCAGCACATTGCTGTTTCACACCACCTGCTTATAAATATTATAATTAGAACTTCTTATATTTGATAATATAGGACTGTTATATGGGTTTTAGTGTTCTGAATTCAATTTCAATTCAATAGCATTATTAGCATGACCATAATTATATACAGTATTGCTAAAGATCTGTATAGTTGCAACATCCAAGCACAAATACATACTGTATTTGAAACAAACTCTGACATTTTTTTTTTTTTTACAAGGAAGGACAAATTAATGCAAGTGATATAATACATTAATAAAATATTTAAAAAGACGTGAGACCTGGTGTAGCAGGTCAGTCCGATTCCCTCACACTGAGGCAGGCAGGGACAAACTGTCCTGCAAGAATGCAGCTTTCTTTATTTTCCCAGATTAATATTTTGAGTTTTTCATTTTCTTTTTTAAATATTTGAGGATGCTTACTATTGAGTTTGGGGGAGAATTGTTTCCCTGCAGGTTATCTCTTTGTTATCTTTTCTGTGTCCTGCTGTTGCATTGGACACGTCATGCAGCGTGATCACACCTGACCTGACATTATATTCTGCTTTGTTTTTCAGAGCTGGGGGAATCCTGCCTAGAGGGGGGTCGAGTGTGCATGGGACAGGGAGTTGGAGGAAATGGGGACTTGTCCATGAGGCTGGTGCCGGAGGAGAGGACAAAAAAGAGCAAAGAGGACCTGAGGGAGCTCTGGAGGAAGGCCATCCTGCAGCAGATCCTGCTCCAGAGGATGGAGAGGGAGAACCAGAAGCTGCAGGGTGAGAGGAAGTGGATCAAAACACAGACAAATGCACACGTCTACATAGCCTTTTCTTGTTCTTATAAACATGTCCATAAACAAAACTGTGCTCAAATCTTCAAATATACACTTTACAGTGAACATAGGATCCACTTATTAGCCGTATCATTCTTATTGATCTTATATTCACCAATATCACAGTGCAGAATGTTTCTGTAAAAGTGATAAATCCAATGATACATGCCAATGTCTCCTGTCAAAATGAATCAAATACTTCGATATCTGCCAAGCTTTTGAAGGGAATCCTGGAAGCTAGATTTTTTAAATGCACATAAAACAAAGTCCCTTCATATGTATTCTTTATCTAAGCCACTACCTTGTTATCGAGTCAGAATACGTATTATTGCTGCCTGGTTCTGCAAAGTAGGATTTGATCTGTTGTCTGTCTGCATGATGACAAGACCAGCAGCTAGTAATGATTCATTAGTTAATGATGTTGAATTACATTACGAGTTGGTTTCTTTAATCCATCTTTGGCAACTTGCCCCTCCAGATGTGCACTCAAAGAGATCGGCTTGTCAAGTGCACTGCTGGTTGTTTCTTAATGTTAGGACCCATCGCATATTTAACAAGGTTATATAATTTATAGGTGTGCATCAGGGTTTCTGCTAGGATTTTTTCTCGCCGGTCAAATGTCCGGACAGAATTTATTTTACCGGACAAATTTAAAACTTACCGGTCATGTTTCAATAATAATAATAAGAATTGTGTAGCAGAGTTTCCGTTAGCAGGTAATTACCGGACTATGACCGGATATGCTGATGTTTAAAACTCAGTTAATGGGAGTCATTTTTATATTGCTTCAGTTTATAATCGTAACAGATCGAAAAATTCAGATTCATTTTTCAATAAATTATTCCACAAACAACATAATTATTACATTCAAAGAAACTACTTGTAGTAGATGAAGTACATTATTCAAAAGTTTACATTAACTTTGAATAATAACACGGGAGAAACGGATCCTCTCTTTTCTCCTCTCTCTCTCTCTCACAGCCCATGTCATGCAGCACGCTAAACAGTGGGCGGGGCTTCAGGTGATCATGGAGCAGCTGATCCGATCTCTCTCTCACGTACACTTCACTCGCGTTTATGTCCATATCGATCAGATCCAGCTCTCCTGGTCGGCCTTTATAGAGAGCACAGATCAAATTATTAAGAGTGAATATCGGCCGATAATGATCGGCGGCCAATTGATCGGAACATCGGACATTTTGACCGGCAGGTTTTGAATGTACCGGTTTTTATTCAATTTTACCTGCTAAAAACCGGTAATTACCGGCTAACGGAAACCCTGGTGTGCGTGTGTTTTTACAGTAACTTGGAGGCGTTCGTAAGGGTTTGCCAAGTGCTCCACCTCTTTCCTGACCCAGTTGGCACACACCTCACTGTCATACTTGCCAACCTTGAGACCTCAGAAATCGGGAGCATTTCAAAACCACCGCGTGGAGGGGGGGGTGCTAGTGGATCGCCAGAGCTGTTAGATTAACATGCTTATTGTAGTTCTGAGTGCACTGCCTTGCGGCCTGTAGCACCATCCTCTTGATGGAGCATATGTGTGGGCTGGACCAGGAAAGGAGTGAGCAGAGGGTCGAGTTGTCGACTCTTGTTCTGTTTTTCTGTGACTATCTAGTTGCGCACGCTACTAAAGAGACGCGCTACCATGGAAACCAAACAATGGTGTAGCTGTAATAAAGTCAGAGTGGAAACAGTCGTGTGTAAATCTGATTTTGTCAGAAATCAGGAGAAATGCGGGAGAAAGATGACCCCGGGAGAGGGCTATGAAATCGGGAGTCTCCCGCGAAAATCGTGAGGGTTGGCAAGTATGCTCACTGTGCACTACCCGCCTAACTACCTGCACTGTATACCTACCATTAGTTCACACACGCACACACACACACACACACACTTCATCGATCACACGGATCACAGAAATCATTGCTTCATAACAGGGTGTGGATGAAAAAGTCCGGGCAATAACTTCACACACACACTCGCTGAACTAACATTAAACACTAACACACGCATTAGCAGCATGTGGCGGCTTTTCTTGAGCGTCTATCATTTGTGTTTTATTCTTCCTGCAGGGTGTACTCCACCTTTCTATCTGTTATTTGTCCGGGTGGGGCTCAACTCCCTGTCTGTTATTTCTGTTTATCTCTCAAACTGCTGAAAGTGTGTGTGTGAGTGTGCACGCCTCCATCATTGTCTTTGTCAGCTTCAGGGTGGAGTATCCTATCTTGTGGTGTGTATTATCTTGGGTGGAGTGTTCCGGCGACAGAATGGGAGAGAAATGGAGAGCAGGAGGAGAATTTAGAGAAATTGAGCGCTCTCTGGGCTGCAGCCAATCAGCTGATAAGACAGACAGGAGCATCTATTCTTGCTCTGGGTGTGTCAGATATCTGCTCCGTCCAAGTTTTCTTTCTTATCCAGACTACGCCTTCCAGGTTACTCCCGCTACTTCTTTCATTTCTAAAGCAATGATATGCAGCACCACATTAAAGTTTTAGATCGCTTTAGATTTTCTCGATTTGTCTTGTATCAAGTTGTTTGCCTGGATTTTAGTGTGAACTACTTTTTGCTAAAATGTTGCTGATAGAAGTAGGGTTGGAGGAAATAGTCTTTTTGTGTAAGAATCCATTTTCTTATCTACCTTCATAGATTAAAATCAAATCACAACTTCAAAGATGTATTTATTTATTTTTCTCCAAAATAACATTGTCAGTGTTACTGGTGTACAGTAACCATACACACTAAGCCAGTACTGTCAGTGTGAGTTAAAATAGTTTTTAATTGTTATTTTCTTTATTAAAAAAAATATATATATACATTATTGATCTTATGATATTTGAAGTCACATAATTGAAAATAAATCGTTTGTAGTTTTCAAAACATTATTGCATTCAGCACATAGAACCTTTTTGAATACAGAAACTCCATTGTTTCAAACACCGACAACATTGCTTTCATGACATCAATTTCCACACCGCATTTTTTAGCGCACAGCAGACAGGAATAGATTGTCTTATCCTAAGAATTTAAATGGTGGTATACAGAAACCCCTTGATAACAGCGGTCGACACGCCTGGATGCAAATACATGCATTCCACATGTTGGAAAACACCTTAGTTTGCCTCTGTTTCCTGAAAAGCGTCATCGCAGGATGTAACAGGAAAAGGACTGCTGTCTCTTTCCTGTCCCGTAATGATGATGTCACTTTTTCTCAGGCTCTACCAAGGTGCAGCTGGTCACTGGGTGGACACCACACATGAGAGGGGAGGGAGGGAGGGGAAGTCCATAAGAGGAGGGAGGAGGAAATGGGAAAATAGTTCACGGACAACAAAAATGTGGGATTGAAAAAGAAGAAAGATTTACTGTGAATGGAGGCAGAAAAGAGAAAAAGAAAGGACATGGTTTAAGATATAAGCGAGGAAAGAGAGCAAGGGTGTTGTCAGAAAAGAGAGGAACAGATGAGGGGCGCTGGGTGTGCCCTCACCTTCTTTGATCACTGGTGTCAACATGTTGAAACGGAATTCACAGGTTGTGTTTTTTTGTTCAGTTTACAGCCCGTGGTAACCTGAGGGTCATGACATGTATTAAGCAAAGCAAAAGAATATCTTATTACAACAGAGCAGGATGATAGTAATGTCTTTGGTATTGCTTTACTCTCTGTGGGTCATATACAACATGGTATTGTAACACCCCCCAAATTAGAATGTGATCTGATTAACAAATACAGGCGTGTTAACCTCTGGTGAACACATTGTGAAAATATTTAGCAGCCCTCAGGAGTTAGTGGAGCTAAGTTTAATATTGGACTTACATTCACCAGGTGGCCAGGAACAGACTCCAAATGACTGATAATGTTACACTGTAGCGGATGGATGTGTGGACAGGCCACCGTTTGCTACATCAACTTAAAAAAATATATATATCCATGTTGTGTTCGCAACTGGTGTCTGTAGACCAAAAGTGTAAAATAACAGTAATTGCAAGTTTGAATAATCAACTGAAACCTTAAACATGGTGCTTTACTCAATTCTGATTAATATCATCAATAAGCATTGGTGAGCCTCTTTTCTGATGAACAAATGTAGCCACTACATAATCACAACTTTACTCATAAAGTGTATTTGGCCTGGCCTGCTTGTTTAATATCATCTTAAAAGTTAGGGATTTATTTAAAAAAGAAATGTAATTAATTTCTTCTTCTGATCTTAGCGAACGAGGTTATTCAGTTGAGCTTTAAAGTCCAAGTCTCCTTTTCACAGATGTCATGTAATAACAGGCTTGTTTGCCTTAACAAAGAGGGCCTGTCAGTTATTTATGAAAGTAAATGAGTGCAAAACCTAAACCAAAGAGATAACATTAAATGTACGGGGTTTGGTGCTATGTGAAGAGAGACACACACTGGCATCTGTTCAGCAACATGTTCAGCACCTCAGCTCCAGACACACACACTACAGGACTAACGCCAAGGATTCTGGGATGGTTACTTTACTGACGTATTCTGTCTTTGCTTTTATATTCGTAGCCACAGAGAGCGA
Source organism: Gymnodraco acuticeps (assembly GCF_902827175.1). Lineage (NCBI taxonomy): Eukaryota > Metazoa > Chordata > Actinopteri > Perciformes > Bathydraconidae > Gymnodraco > Gymnodraco acuticeps. The sequence goes on from NW_022989979.1 coordinate 499,085, forward strand.
TCTGCAGAACAAGCGTCTGAAGCTGGACTACGAGGAAATCACTCCGTGCCTGAAGGACGTCACGCTGGTGTGGGAGAAGATGCTAGGAACTCCTGGGAGGGCAAAGGTCAAATGTGACTCAGACACCATACATGCTGCTGTTGCACAAGGTACGCATTTGGATCAAATACATACTGTATATCAAATGTTTGTTTTTTTAAATCTCAACAGATTGACCAAAGCTTGATGTACAGTATAAAGGACATTTTAATTTTCGCCCTTATAATCAGCTTGGGCCCTTTTTCAATATACATCAAAAGGAATGACCCCCCCCCTTCAGTGTCTTTCAGACATTGTCATGGCTTTCTGTTCTTTCCATTTTCTAGTATCAGCACGTTATGCTCAGAGGACTTGAAGGTTATCTCTTCTGCCTTCTGCCTTAAACGTAACAGGGGGATATAAAGTTCAGAACACACCTGCACACTGAGAAATGCCACTGGACAATAAATAGTAGTCTTAGAACTGAAGTAGCCACTAAAGCTATTAATGGTGTAAAATTAGGCCGAAAATGATCACACAGAAGTAAAGCACGCACAAACATCCTTCCGCTTTACATGCAGAAGATTACATTCCTTTGCACTTGGGCTCTTTAATTTCATAAGCACACTTGTTTTTTTAGTTCACATCCGTAATTGCGTGTTGCACTAAATATACAGTTTGTCCATAGGATTGAATGTGAACAAATATTTGTTGCAGATACCTTGTATGCAAATAACTACTCTATTTAGAATATTTGCGTATGTTAAAGAATGTCCGCACCTTTTAGAAACATTTTCTATTGTCTAACTCTGAGGCTCCTTTGAGTCTTCCCTGAAGTTTGACATATTCTCACAACCCGACGTCAGATGTCCTTTAGATTTGCATACTACTGTTAGAAATAGGTCTACTGTAAACGCATGCTGACATGTCATCCTCCTCTGCCCTACCCCACTCTTTAACTCCTTAATCTCTTGTTGTCATTTCACAGGTGTCCCCAGGCAACATCGAGGCGAGATTTGGAAGTTTCTGTCCGAACAATACCTGCTCAGGCAGACGGTCCCTTCCCGACCACCTGCCAATCACACGCCATACAAAGAGCTGCTGAAACAGCTCACCACGCAGCAACACGCCATCCTCATAGACCTGGGTAGCTCAGACACACATAGAAATGTCTACTATATGGAAAGATCAGTAAAACACAGATGAATGTTACCCTTTGCACAACTTAGGGCTTAGTGATAAGCCTCATAACAACATGTTGATGTTTAGATGTGACAATTCATATTTTGCATATAGTCATTTACTATTTCCCACTTAGAACAAGCTGCAGTACATTGAGTATATTAAATATATCGGCCACCCTTAACAAAGCACACAAATAATAACTCCTACATTTTGCAGACTGGGTATCTACTCGTCTTGAAAAGTCTTAAAGCACAGAACAAAGTTACCTCAACAGAAAGCCTTAAAAGTCTTTAAAAGTCTTACATTTAATTTCAAATTGGGTTTAATATGTTTACTTGTATGACAGAAATAGTAACTGTGAAGCTGTTAGGTGTACAAAATGTGAACAAAAATGTACATTAACCGAATAACTTTTTTATCAATTGATCCCTCCTTTAATTTTTCGTTTGCGTCCATCACTAATAATTATTGTTAAATACGCCTGAAAAGCACAAACAAATATGAAAACTACATGTCAAGAATGTTCTTTTCTCAGTCTCTGACTCTCTTGTGATATTCAAAAAGGACTTAGAAAGTCTCAAAGTAAATGTGGTAACCTCTGGTGAACTGCAGAAACACTGCGAAAGTTATTTAAAGTGTCTAAAACCTCCTTCCAATGTTTTACCCTCAAATCCACCCAACACCTCCCACCCAAAACACACACACAGTGCCTACACCCCACCCATGTAACACCCACATACATACAGATACACATCAACCATTTTATTCAGTCTACATCAAATAGGGTGTGGACGAATGTGACAGTGACAGTTTGCTAATGTGGAAAACATGAAGGTGTTATGTGTCGAGGGACAAAAGCAGACAGTGTTTACGACACTGAAGCAGCAGAGAGGTTTAAATAAATAAATAAATTTAATTTATATAGCGCTTCTCATCTGCCAAGACAAATCTCGAAGTGCTTCACAACAAGGGATACTGATACACTTTGAGAGATTAAACAAATAATTGTAATAATAAGAAATCAAAAAAATAAAATAGAGTACAAAAGTAAAAGTCGGAGATAGCGATAAAAATGGCATTACTCCAGGTGTACCATGCTGAAAGTTTATTGGAAGGCCTGCCGAAAGAAGAGGGTCTTAAGGCCGGTTTTGAAGACCGGTTTGCAGGTTGAGAATGCAAATGTGTCGTTATAGTCATAGGTCAACATCTATAGCCAAGAGGAATAAGAATTTAGGCTTGTTCATCACAACAGCCTTTTCACAAAGCCTCGTTCCTTCAGGCAGGGGAGGGAGCCGTGGCATTATGTTCACAAACACACAAACCCCCCCTCGGCACATTCCACGCATTCACACTCATTCAGATCATTATTCTCTTCTATAAAGCCTGTGAGAAGTCCTCAGTCCTTAAACACACATACCGTACCTGCCAAATGACCGGCCCCTCCACGTTAAGAATGTCCTTTTTCTGATCCCGGGTCATTTTTTTGTCCATCCACCGCCACATGGAGTACGAGGTAATTTTTTTGTCCATCCACCGCCACATAGAGTACGAGGTCTCCGCTTAAAGGTGTTTGTCTACATGAACGTGTGTAAGCATAACCTATTGGAATGGGTCGGCACATGCTCATGCATCCCCTTTGTTTACATCAACAGGAAAGTGCAAAGTTTAGCAGGATTTGTATGCATCTGTCAAACACACATACAGTACACACCCAGAGGTCTTATTTATAGTTCACTTGGATGACACACAATCCAATAAACCAAATGTATTAGGTTGATCAAATAGAGACAATGTCTGGCGTAGAATTTTATAATAAATATAAACTGTCGATTATTTTCCAAACTAGATCATTTCTCACTCTTCTTTTGTTTTGGTCCCAGGTCGTACTTTTCCCACACATCCTTATTTCCAAGCCCAGCTGGGAGCAGGACAGCTGTCTCTGTATAATTTACTGAAAGCCTACTCGCTGCTGGACCCTGAGGTATAATTGAATTCTTCTTATAGCTATTTTTCTTCCACTTTGTTTTTGTGTGCGTCTCTCCACCTCTCTCGATGATGGACTAAATGGAACTGTCTACTACATTTTACGCTTAAGCCTTTTTCCCTATCCTTGTCTGTGAGGTCATCCAGTTTATTTGTGTTGTTGTGATTGTAGGTGGGTTACTGCCAGGGCCTGTCCTTCATTGCAGGGGTGCTGCTGCTACACTTGGGGGAAGAGGACGCCTTCTACATGCTTAAGTTTCTCATGTATGACGTGGGGCTCCGCAAACAATACAGGCCTGACATGATAATCCTACAGGTAAAAGTCACACACTCTCACGCTGAGTCTCTTTGTCCCAAATGCAGAATATACAGTAGCTTACATTTTGAGAATCTTCTCACTGTTACTCGCATACTTGAATTACATCAAAGAGAGGACTGCTGGTCGCTTTCTTCTTACAGTATATGTCCATTTATCCATCAGTCTATTCACCTCACAATATATATATAAATGAAATGTGATGCATCTCACCCCTCCTTTTCCCCTTGTTTTTACATGTATTGTGATCAGATTACATGTTTTAACAATGTCACACCATTAGTTTGGTTGAGATTTGATGCAAGCTGTTAACCGGAGTCATGCCAGAGAAACCTATAGTGTAGGTTTGGAATTATGATTTGGCATCAGATTTCAGCCCGCCCCTTTGATAGAACTTCTGCAATGTTAGACATACATGATCAGGTTATACCAGTCATGAATGATATACTAGACAGTTATTGTGTTTACAAAAAGGGATAGCTCAGTACATATTTGTATGACCAATATTAAAACCACTTTCTTGAGTATTTGCTGATTCCGATCCAAATGGCATATTTTTCCTCCCTAACCAAGCTGTTTAGTACACATTTAGTACACATTATGTGCACATCAATGTGCACATAATGTACAATCAACCGAACGCTTTCAGTCAGACTAAGAAAAACAATCTTTGGTTTGTTTTTCACGTCAGATTCAGATGTACCAGTTGTCGCGGCTGCTTCACGACTACCACCGGGATCTCTACAGCCACTTGGAGCAGCAGGAGATCGGACCCAGCCTGTACGCCACCCCCTGGTTCCTCACCGCCTTCGCCTCGCACTTCCCCCTTGGCTTTGTGGCCAGAGTCTTTGGTAAGCTTTGTGTTTGTACCTGCACTCATACTTCAAACTCTTATTTTACCTGGTCACCAATACTGTTTATCTCCAATCAACTATTCTAATTCTATTTTAAACCTAATTTGATCAAAACAGGGAGGCGGGTTAAAAACAGAAGGATATAAAAGGTGTAGAAAGCAATATAGTACATACAATTTATCCAAAAAGTTTTTCAGTGGGGCAAATTTGAGGGGAGTGGCATTTTTTTATTGTATATTATAAACCAAAATGTTATGCTGTTAATTATTATGAACAAAGTCAGTGAGTCACGTACACACAGACACATTTAAGACTAAGTGTTTTCTGTTACAAGCTGTTGTTTTACTCCCGAAATGACCTTTTATCGTTTGTGTAAATACCATCACACCCACAGCCCCTCTGTCTTTCCCTTCTGTTGTTTTCATGCCTAATTTCTTACATGGTGCTCAGTTAGTGAACCAGACTCTCTGGCTCCTCGTACTTATCTGAGCATAACGCTGTGTGTGTGTGTGTGTGAGGGCATCATCATTGAAAAGTGAAGTCTTTGATATCATACAGCATGTGGGGCTCTACAACTCCACGCCCATTCCTTAATCTGTTGAATGATCTCATGCAATCTTGCCTAACCCTTACCCCACCCTGATACATTCAAGGAACAAACACAAATACACACACCTACTCAGTCTCTGGACAAATGTATGTTTGCTTAAATCTTTTTATTGACGTCAAAGCATTCATCACTTAAAAAAAACACTTTAGGTCACCCATCAACACAGTAGGTTGATCTGTGAGAGCCTGTCATTATTTATTTTAATGTTGCTAACTTTAGCTAAAAGCTCTCACGTCAGGGCCCTTCTAACCGGTTATTTCTCTTTCTTCAATAACCTTTCGGCGCCTTTTTGTCCTCCTGTCAGATATGTTGTTCCTGCAGGGGTCAGAGGTCATCTTCAAGGTGGCCATGAGCTTGCTGGGAAGCCACAAGCCTCTGATCCTGCAACACGAGAGCCTGGAGTCCATCGTGGACTTCATCAAGACCACGCTGCCCAACCTGGGCCTGGTGCAGATGGAGAAGACCATCAACCAGGTTAGGATTAGAAACAATCCGTAATGTGTAGCTCTTCCTTTTATCATTAGACCGCCTCTCTGGAATCAAATAGTACGTTGTTATGGACCTGGTCTTATTTATTTTCATTGTGTACTGCAGTTTTAAACACATTTGACTCTAACTGAAGTAAATAGTTGATTTGTTAAGGACTATTTTCGACCAAAGATTATAAGGATAGTCCCTTCAATGTATTAATTGAACAGTGACTCAATAAATATAGAATAGAATTGGATGGATGAAACCCTGAAAAATATGAAGCATAGTAAAGAGACACTCCAAATGTTTCTTAAATCTCAATCTCTACATGTATGGAAGCCATTCTATTCCAGTTCTGTTGAATTCCAACACAGAGAAATGTTCTCAGTAGTTTATAGAATAAAATAAAAAATGTTCATTTTACACATACCCATAAATAGTAAAACTAGGGAAACTGATCATTTTGGCAGTGGTCTCTTCATTTCTTTCTGAGCTGTATACATATCAACATACATTGAAAAATAAATGTATACAGTGTATTTGCATAGGTTACATAACTATTGGATCAGTGACCTTTCAGCTTGTCATATGTCTGCGTGTGAATAAGTGACATCACTAAACTTTCCTCACTTCTCTTAACAGATGTGTTTCATTATAAGACCTTTTGTACAACTCATGGCAGTGATAACGCGGCAGTATAATTGCTTTATGAGCAACAAAAACATTCAAACTATATTCATCTCGAGTGACATATGTTATCAAAGTGAACCACACCCTCTCCTTCAAACAACTGATGGGTGGAGTTTGGTCAAGCGATTTAACCATATCCTCATGAGTCAGTGTTTGTGGTGAAAGAACATGAAACTAGCATATTTCAACATAAGGCACATGTGTTTAAACAATTAAAAAAAAACAGTCACGATCAGACTAACTTGTTGTACTGTTTTATGTGTCATTCTCGTGTAAACTGATGTCAAGATGGAGCAATTTCCTCAACTACATACAGTATAGTAAGCTGTCACCTGATATGGGAAGGGCTGACATGAGTGTGTGATGAGTCAAAGACATGCAGAGAGATGTTATCATGGTACTCTCTAGTTTCGAACATTTGCATTTAACATGTCATTTGCATGAAATGGCAAAAGGGCGTTTAGTCATGCTCTAGCTTGCCGGTACTTTCCCTCAAGTACCACTTATCCATGTCAGGATGTCTATATGTTACCTGGGGTGACTCAGAGAGAGTGACCTACAGGATGTTTGGAGTCACGTAAGTTAAACGTGTCTCCGTGGTTTATTTTCTCTTATGTAATAGTGGCCAAACCATAAAACTATCCCTTGTTTCCTTTATAATGTTACAAATAACACAGATTGTTGTTGACTGCACCTACAAATTCCATATGACTAATATGGAATTTGTAGGTGCAGTCAACAACAATCTGTGTCGCAAGTACGACAATTACGACAATTACGATTATGGCTTGCAACGATTACGAAAACAACGTAATCGAAATAAAACGATTATTTTTTTATTATTACTTTTTTTTTTTTTTTTTTTTTGGTTTTTCAGTTGAATTATACTTAAAGTTCAGGGTAATCAACTGTTAAAAACATACTGTTCACATTTTTCTTCTCCAATAAATTGATGTTTTCAAAGTAAATCACCTCTTCAATCTGGCTTTTAATGTGTGATTGTTTTTGTATTATTTGACTTTAACTTTAACTATATATTTATTTGTTGTTCCTTCCTTTTCTTTTCCCTTCACTATATCTGTAAAGCGTCTTTGAGCACCTGTAAAAGCGCTAACAAATTAAATCTATTATTATTAATCTATTAATGGATAATCGTTTTTAATAATCGTGATATCAATTATTGACCCAAATAATCGAGATTATGATTTTTACCATAATCGAGCAGCCCTACTAACAGATATGATAACATTGTACTTAGCAAGTTAGAGTGCAGAAATCTAAGAGCATTGTGACATTGCTGATGGGAAGTCTGAGGAAGGAAGAAACAGAAATAGTCAGACGATTAAGTTGTACAAAAACCTAGTGTTATTTGGAAGAAAACCCAAAGGAAATGCGTATCCTGATACCTTATTATTACTACCTATCTGTGGTTTTGCAACATTTCTGGTGTGCTCATGTTGACATTTATTTATTTTGGAAACATTTAAGAACTCTTGAGTCCAGAGTATATAAAGATGGTGCACACCAAGCCAAACCCCTGACAAAGACTACAGTAACGGTTTAATGTTCATTCAATGAGATCAAATGTCAGGGTTTATAGATTGCTGCTACACATTGTAAACACTTTATGTGTTTTTTTACTTTTATTAGGTTTGTCAGATGGATGTGTCCAAGCAGCTGCAGGCCTACGAGGTGGAGTACCATGTCTTGCAAGATGAGCTGCTTGACACGCCTCCATCCCTCAACCAACACCAGAGAACAGCACAGCTGGAGAGGACCAATCAGAGCCTCCGACAGCAGAACCTCGACCTGCGCGAGGAGCTGCAGGTACATACGCACATTCTCAGAATGTTTGGACCCTCTTGAATGAGGACTATTGACAGTTTAACATGGAGGCTGCTTCTCTGACATCACCCATATGTTTTGTAAAGAGCCGAATCTCAATGTGTGTGGCTCCGGCCATTGCCATCTTGGCAGGGCTGACTCTACCCTACTACCGTCTAATGCAAATATGTGCAAAGATTTTGACCATCGTTAGAGATGAGGCAGACCAGAGCTGAAGAGTAGCTAGCGGCTAGCAACCTGTGATGCTTCTCACCTGTCACTCAAATTAGCTTCGTCCTTAATTTAAACCTCAATATTATTTACTGTGTAATGAATGAAGACACTTTTTGTACAAGGCTCTAAAGATGTTTATTTCTGATATAATGTTGGACATTTGAACTTGGTTGGTCCATTAATGACAAATATTCGCTTTTGGAGCAAGCCTCTGGGGGCCATTAGAGAATCTCTGTCTTCAATCTCCGTATCTTTCAGTTCCCCACTCTCTGCAACAACCTCCAACTCCTTTTGCTCGGTGCAAGACACTTCCAATGTGTTTTTCCATTGATTGTCCTCCATTTTTAAGTTTTGTGTTCTTAATCATGATTTAAGATACAATCATGATTTAGGCCATGTAGAGAACAGCTGCTCTCAAAATGTGCTTTATATATAAAGTGTATGAATGTTATTGTCTTTTCCTCCATTAATTTCCACCATCCCTCAGGTGTCCCAGGCTCGTGTCTGCAGCCTGCAGGGCCGGGTGGAGGCTCTGTCCCAGTCGGAGGTCCTGCTGACGGAGCACGTCTCTGCGCTGGAGGAAGAGAAGAAGCAGCTAGTGAGCACAGTCCAACTCCTCCAGGACATCCTCACCAGCCTGGGCACACACTCCACCCCCGATGGACAAACACTCCCCCCGCCCTCTGAAAGACACACAGTCACAGCTACAGAAAAGGTGGAAGAGAGAGAGGGGGGGGCGAACAGGACTGTGGACTCCCCTCCCCACTCTTTGGTTCTTCCAGAGGGTTCATAACTACATCAGAATATGTTCCAAATGATAATGTGGACTGGAGGAGGAGGAGCAGTTTGTGAAGGGCCCAGAAAGTGAAGGTTGGTAAGACGTTAAAATGGCTCCCTACTTTGACCTTTATCCTGTTCAAGGATTCAAAATGTTTTAATACAAATAAAATATACAGAGGTCATTTTACCTAAACGGAGAGAAGAATGGAACAAGAACAAAAATGGGTATGAGCTTAAAGATAAATAAAGGATGGCGCCTGTATTTTGAGTACTACCCCAAAAAGCCCACTTCCAACTCTGTCACAAATATAAGTGAGCATGTGATTCAAACAACCCTCCCCAGAGTAAGCACTGTCCCCCTCGGTCTCTACTGTAAAAACAAAACAGTTACATTTTTCACCTGTACTCGAATGTATGTTATTATATTTGAATGTCTGTGAGCTTCTGCACTTGTGTCTTTAATTCTCCTGTGTGGGATGCAACAAGGCTAAAATAGCCAAAGAATGTCATTATTAATATAAAACAAGCTCGAACAAAGAACCGTTGTTGATCACACAGAGACGAAATGTTTCCAAAGAAATATAAGAGAGAAATGTGACAAGAAAGTGAGATGAAGGGACGGGTGAAGAAATAAACTTCATGACAAAGTGTTTTCTGTTATATAAGTTGAAGATTAGATAAGCTAAATGATGTTAGCTTTTGGATGGTGGTGATCATATTCAGAGGTCAACTCATTTGACATTTCTGCTCCATATTTGTGTTCTTCCACCGGTTATGTTTCCATTTAAACTTTAAGTACAGTGGTGCAAAGGAATAGTAACACAATTAATCCAATTCATTTCACATCCTGTTTTTTTCACCTTTGCATAAATGTTGATTTGTCTGTGTAGAAAGGGAAATGTATACAGTTTCAGCCGAAAACTCTAAACGGTAGATGTGCCTTTTTAGTGAGGGGAAGTACAGATCAATGATTAACTTCAAAACGCACTTTTGTCTAAAACTTCAAATAGGAAATCTCTGCTGTTGAGACAGTCTGTCAGCCATGAGTCATTTACTGTATTCAACACACTGAAATCCCTCAACCTGAGTATGTGAGTGTCTACATGTGTGTTCCTGTGTGCTTGTGCACATCACTGATGGCAACAAATCTGTTCATTTACACTGTAAAGTTATTTTGCTTTCACTCTTGACTCTCCTTGCACATGTGTTTTTTTTTCATTCTGCCTATTATTGTTATATTGTACTTTAAAATACATTTCATATCCTTTCCACACCGTTGTGTGTGTGTGTGTGTGTGTGTTTGACACCTGACACACACACGAGTCCATACTGTACGCAGCCATACTTTTAACGATGGCGTAAATGTTACCTCCTGTCTAAACATGCCAGTCACTTGCTGCAGGCTTGATATGAGGTTTCAAGCATGTGCTAATATACAGTACACAATATTTTAAACATAGCCATGTATTTGTTTCTAGGAACTCCTGAAGTTGAGGAAAGGCATGTTGTGACTCGGTCTGTATGTTTGCTTGTGTACACTACAGAAAAAGCAGCAACAGGAGAACCAAAAAGAATCATGAAAATACACAATGAAACATAATTTAGCATTATTTATTCGTACTTACTTATATTATATAATAACAGGTAAACGCCTTTGTTTAATGCCCAGAGTTTTTTTTATTACTTTTTGTAAGGCTGCCTTTCCTCTAATCCTGATACAGTAGTATACAATTACACAGAGCTCATAAGATCTTTTCTACTTGCATTCCTAAACCTGTTTGAGGGCCTCTGAGTGCACCCAATAATCAACCAGCTGGGCAGGCTGGAGCTGCCTATTGATCAGGATGTACAATAACTAAGATTAAAGCAGTTACAGGTGATTTATACACCTTTGCTGTAAAATCATCACAAAAGCCCCCAGCTTGTATTCTTTAAATAATACACTGAAATGGTAACATTCACAAAGGTAACATTTTTCACACTCCTGCTGTAGCATGTTGTAGCTGAACAAGAGCAGTGCGGTTCAAGTCTATCGCTTAACTTCCACCCTGCTGTGTCCCAATTTAGTATATCGTACTTACCCTTATAGTTTAGTGTTTTTACAGTTTGTATACAATCAGCATACAAGCTATCCAGATCTATACGTGATATAAACAACGGGTTAAATGACAGCATGTGAACAGGTTTTTCTACCAAATTGAAATCAGTTTATTTTTGCTCTTCGGCCCAACATCAATGCTATACTGTACGACACTCGAGGTCTCCTAGACTTTAAGACTACGAGGGCTAAGGGCTGACATACTGTCAGATCATCAATAGCATGAGGGCTCTCTCGCAGACATTTTGAGCCATTCAAGCATACTTTCCCTAATACCCTATTTCTGCATTATTTGCCTGAGGGAATTACTAACAATTCCTAGCATTGTGACGTAAAACACAGACTGAGGCAATGAACTGGAGGAGGACTGTCAGTGCTAAGCTAAATGTACAAAGAAACATAACATTATTAATAGATTGCAAAACCGGTGACATTTGAAGAATGCAAGCTTAGACTTCTGTTCAATACATACAATTGTTTGCTCAATAATGCTGTATTTGACATTTTCCCCTCTTTCCATTTTGTAAGACAAGATCCTATCTCTTAAGTCTGGAACCATACTCTTAATTGCCATGAAGGCAGTCCCGAACCCACAACTGTACGTAATGTCTCTGATTTGGCATTGTAACAGGAACGCAATGTGTCCCATCACTATTCATATCATTTCAAGTCTGTAGCCTCTCCCACCCAAGCACTTACCAGAGGGTTCAGGGAGGAAATTGGGACATTGTTTTGGTTTTATAGCCTGCAACGTTTGGGTCATGCTGTTATCAAAGCTTCCAAACGCAGCAGTTGTTTCTGTGAAAACACAATGTGCACCAAATATCAGACGGACAGAATTAGGGAATATATGGTGAACGTAGTGGACCATTGAGCAGCTAAAGAGCCAAGTATTTCCTTTAAGAGCTGGTAACGTCCAAAAATGGAGTTAAAAAGAAAAGGAGTATTGGACTATCACCAGGTAGAAACACGACTCTAAATAACCATTTTACTCTGTAACTGCTTTGTGTAAATAGGCAACTGTTTGCTCAAATGTTCCCTATATGAAAATAAAAGGTGATTTTAGGTCAGTCATGTTAACATTTAGTATAAAAATGGCCAAAAACCAGTAAATGTAAGTTGAAATATGGCACCAAACACTGATACTGATATTCTGAACAATCTGTGCTGTTGTATTTGCTGTAAAGTGTCTCTACTGTAGGCTATTTTTATTATATGTACAGCACTTTGGCTCGACCAAAAATCGTTTATAAATGTGCTATATAACTAAAACTTGATTTGATTTGAAACAACAATATGCTCTGTAAAGGTAAAGTAATGGCATCCATAAAGGGAAAAACAATGTTCATTTAACAGTACACTCAAAAATCAATGTTTATTAAGTACAAGATACGTTTTAGTATGCCCAATGTAGTTGCTTTTCCAGTGTGAACAGTACATATACAGCACCTGCTCATAAATTCAACTTTGTTCAGGTCATCCAGGGGGTTAAATGTCATATTGTCACATGAAGGTAAAGTGCTTACACAAATGTATGTTAGCTAACAACTCCCTGGCAGCTCCAGAAATGTTGCCCTGTAAATGAACTTTCACCTGCCATTAAGGTGAGGGCAAGTTATCAGACGTTCCCTACAGGGATCAACAAAAGAACCGCATTGTTATGCACCCTGATTAATGCTGTCAGTAAACCCTGCTTTAAAAACATGGATCAAGTCTGGAATCCAAACCAAACCCTACTTCTGGATAGAGATTTCCATGATGCAGCAACAAAAGGAGTCATGTTCTTTTCAGAAGCTAGAAGCCGGCCACGCCCTCCTGTAATAAAGATACCGATCAACATGGAAACTGCATGACTGCTTGATACGGCCACACCCTGCAGAACACCACCACCATCCTCAGGCTTGATGCTGCTAATCTGTAAGGATTATGTAGATTTTTTTTAAAGCAACATAACTCTTCATAACCTAGCTGCCCTGCCCATGTCGTGCGTGCCTGCTTTAAAGTCTCAGGTACCATGCAGTGTCGTAATAGCTCAAATGTTGTGTGCACTTGCTGTTAAAGGTTAAAGGTCACCTATTATGCAAAATCCACTTGTTCATGTCTTCTATCCATAACCATGTGTCCCCTCTGTGTAAAGAGATTCTGAAAGTTTCAGGAAAAAATATTCTCTCTCTTTTTGTCCTGATCCATTTCTATAAAAACCTGTCTGAAAATGAGCTGATCAGTTTGGCCACTTTATGATGTCATAACGATTTTTTGGCTCGTGTAACCATTAGCCAATCACCAACCAAGGTAACACCCGCCCACCTTATCACCTGAATCTCCTCCTAGAGCACCATTGTGTTCTTTTTAACCAAATATCTCTCAGAGGGGCGTGGGGAGTGGCTCCTTATTTTCATCTAAAGTAACAGACAGAGAATCAGCACTTTAGAAACACTTCAGAGACATGTTTTGTATATATCTGAGACCTATAATATATTGATGAAAAACGGTATAATAGGGAACCTTTAAGAAAGTCGGGAACATGATTGAGTTCAGGAATGACAGAGCCTTGCGTGACTGTTAAAAGTTAAAAATCAGTCAACAGCCTTGACAGATTTTCTTAATTCTCTGGTTGAGTGAACCGAGCAGGGAGCAGGTAGGAAGTGCGACTACGCGAGATCGGGAGAGAGTCGGGGAAACAACTACACTGTGTTGTGTTGTGGTAAAAAGTGGATGTGTTCAGACTTTATGTGTGTTTGTGCCACAGCAGTTGAGTGTGTGTTAATGTTGTCTCTTTCTGCAGGCTGAGAGGGACTACCAGGGGTGTGTAAACGCTGCAGGAGTTTTATTTGTTTTACTTGGAATCAGGTTGTAATCTTCCTCACTACACCTTCAGGCCTGCCTGACCTTGCCATCTCTATAGAGCAGAGTAGAAGAGAGAGAGCGAGAGAAGATAGAAGAGAGCACCAGACAACACCACAGCACGAGAGAGAGAGAGATGATAGACGAGATCGAGAGCGGAGAAGCGCGAGAGATCGCGAGAGTAGCGAGGAGAGATGAGAGAGAGATCTGAGAGCAGTCGATATAGCGATAGCGATGCGATAGAGCGGATGCTAGCTATCTATCTCTATATATCTATATCTCTATCTCATATCTCTCTCGCTCTATATCTCTCTCTATCTCTCTCCTCTACTCTTATCTCTCTCTCTTCTCTCTCTCTCTCTCTACTCTGTCTCTGTCTCTTGTTCCTGTCTCCTGTCTCTGTCTCTGTCTCTGTCTCTGTCTCTGTCTCTGTGTCTCTCTCTCTCTCTCGAAATCCAGCCTCTCCAGGTTGGTGGAGGGGTGTGTGTTGCTCCGTCAGTTTCTGCAGTAGATGTTCAGTGATACCTGGAGGCTGCTTATCCTCCTGGATCCATCTTGTTATGTTCTCATTATGTTCTGTTAACATATACTTCAGGTGTGTCTGTCCAGCCTGAAGGATCACTCTTCTGTAGAATTCCCACTAAGGGGATCCACAAAGTTGGTAGGAGTCATCCTCTGGGAACCATGACTAGCTTTACCAAATGTCATTGCAATCAATTGAATGGTTTTTGAGAAATGTTAGTCTGGACCAAAGTGTTTTGAGCGACTGCCAGACATCCCTTTATACGCTGGCTTTCATTATCAGCTGACCTTCACAGACCAATGGCGCGTTTCCACTGCAGCGGGTAGCCCCGTTTAAGCATCCTTAACCGTCCTCAAGCGGCCAGGCCGGTTTTTGGTGGCGTTTCCATATAGCCTAGTACCGGCCAGCGGGTACTTTTTTCCCTCTTTTTCCGGCCTCATAAAAATCGTGGTTCCCTCAGACCAGGGCCAGGGCTGAACTAGTGACGTCAACACTCTCGACTGCTGATTGGTCAGAGAGAATCGTCACAAGATTGCGCGCGAGTTCATCCCTAGCGTCGCATATATATCTAGAAGCAAGCTTGCAGCATTTTTATAAACATCATTTTGTAAACGGATGAGCTACAAAAATGGCTACGTCTAATAAGAAAGCACACCGTGGTCGACCGAGGATAGGTGGTGACGGACGTTCCTACATCTCATTGGGGATGATCAAATCCAGCGGGAGCTCGACGGAACAACTCGAAATGTGAACAAAAACCAAGCCGATCGCCCGCCTACACTGCGTTGCTACCCCAGGTCCTAAACTGTAATGGAAATGCGCCACGGCCTGGGCCGGCCAGCGAGGCAGCCCGAGGCCAGAGCGAGGACGCTTAAACGGGGCTACCCCGCTGCAGTGGAAACGCGCCACAATACATACTCACTTCATCCTTCTGTGGGGTGTATACAGTAATTAAGGGGGATGTAATCATTAATGATGCTTTCTTTACATACAGCACATCAAGCGCTGAGATGAGAGTGCAGTGGTCCGAACAAAAGGTCAAACAGTGTCAATAACTTACCATAAAGCACTACTGCAGCACTAAATCATGATAAGAAGCTACGTTACCTGAAGCATCCGGATAATCCAGAAGAAGGCCATAAAGTCAGCTCCTGATTATACTGGACCTGTTGCTCTCACTGTACCTTTAGTCGGACATCAGTCTTAAAAAAATCAACTAAGGCTCTCGAGTGATTTTAGCCACAGTAAGGTAAAGAAAGCTTTTTTTTAAGTTGTACTCAACTACTGGCTGCGCCTAACATTTCATTTGTAATCCTTTTTATTTCTTTGTATGTATTTCTTATGCTTGAATACTACGATTATTTACTGCACACTATTTATTTTCATCACATACTGCCATACTGCTAGTGACGCGTAAAGTATGGAGCTCATTTCCTGCCATAACTCCACAAACTAAACAAGTTTTACCAATGCCTTATGATTCACTAAAAAACACAGTGTGGTTTGCAAATACAAAACACCATCTACAACCTAATGCATTTAGTTTTGCAAATAAAAAACGTATACAAACACATTCCATTTTTCTAATAAATCCTGTTTCAGAGACAAATTCATTTTAGGTTTTACAAGTGCAACACTTTTTTTTCTACGAGTACAAAAAATAAATCCTACCGAGACAAACAAATATCACGTGACTTTTGGCAGGAATATTCCGCCATACAAGCCCTTGAATCTTGAACCCCTGCTTTACATTTGTTTCTCAAATGTGCACAATCCTGTCCTGTCTCATTGGCGCTTCAAGAAGAGCATTGACTTTGTTACCTTTCAAAGATCTAATCAATGTTTTTGCAGTTTTCTCAGAATAGTTTCACACATATCCTGGTTAAAGTTTCTAAGAGATGGTTCAGGTGGATTTTTTTCTGCATTGCACTCTGTGTGTGGTGAGTCAGTTGGCTCTTTTTCATGGAGAAACAAACACATCTTTTTCAAAGAAACGTCAAAACCTTGGCAAGGAAATTGCACATAAAACCCACGTTGTGGCATTTTCAACTGTGGTGTGTGGGTGTGTGTGTGTGTGTGTGTGTGTGTG
The DNA here is from genome assembly GCF_902827175.1 of Gymnodraco acuticeps. Classification (NCBI taxonomy): domain Eukaryota; kingdom Metazoa; phylum Chordata; class Actinopteri; order Perciformes; family Bathydraconidae; genus Gymnodraco; species Gymnodraco acuticeps. The sequence goes on from NW_022989979.1 coordinate 515,604, forward strand.
TGGGGTGGTTGTGTGTGTGTGTGTGTGTGTGTGTGTGTGTGTGTGTGTGTGTGTGGTGTGTGTGTGTGTGTGGTGTGTGGTGTGGGTGGTGTGTGTGTGTGTGTGTGTGTGTGTGGTGTGTTGTGTGTGTGTGTGTTGTGTGTGTGAACATACCACCCAGACATTGCAGCTCCACATGTCTACACTGCTAGTTAACATGCCTTCTGGTGCATAGTTAGGTATTCAGTGATGGATACCTAACTTTATTCAGACCAAATTGAACTTATGGTGTGGTTGTCTACGTGTCAAGTGTTACTTCTTTGACAAATCACCAAATTAACAACAAAAAATCCTTTGTTCTCATATGATAAAAAGAAACAACACCCCTATCATGAATCTATAAAAGTGACAAACTGTAGTACCAATAAATAAAATGAAGCAGATATAAGTGGGTGTTTTATAACAATGTTCGAATTTGTAATGTGTACTGAATGTCATTAGGTAATACAATCAGTGAGTGTTTTAGATGGTAAACAGTGCTATAAATCAAAGATATGAAGATAAGAGTTGATCTGAGGTTACAGCAGTCAGCGGGCATTTTAAAAGAATGAGTTATGTCTGCTGATATCTGATTAACGCTTTTTAAATCAAAGGTCATAAAATATATATAGTCTTTATTGAGCCAAGCCCTCAATGTACAGGTTGTAATTCCCAAGAATATCTTTTTTATTTATTACATTTTAATTGACTCTGACTCACCACTAATCAACTGTATTCCTGGGAATGTGTAGTCATGTTTAGACAACACACTCTCACTCCATAATCGTCCAGGAGCGACGTTTGGTCAGGGTCCCGTGGCGTGCAGTTGTGACGCTCCCCTTCGATTCGGAGAAACAAATATTTGTTCGGAGTAAAGGATGGCAGAAACAACACATCTTTTTCAAAGAAACGTCAAAGCCTTGGCAAGGAAATTGCACATTGCAAATTGCACTACCCAGAATCCCCAGCTATCGTTTAGGACTACACCATGAGCTCTGTTTGACAAACCCCGTGATTAGTTCTCAAGCTCTGTGATTGGTTGACCTCCAACTGTCATATAAAAACGTTTCGTAAAAGATAAAATCATACTTTATTCAGCAGTGCTTGCTTTACTCTTTGAAAGTCATCACATGAATGCATTGTAATAAATGGTTCGGCTGCATTAAATATATTACACATCTGTCGTAGTTCTTTATTTTTATTTATCGACAGAGATCAGGCTCAGAATAGACCGGAAACTATTCTTTTACCGTTCAGTTTGAATTTCACAATAAAGTTAGTAGTAATATTTTGTTTTTATATTATTGTTTTTTATTAACTACTAGACCGCTGGGTCATGTTAATACCATCTTTTCTGTGTTGCTGTGGGGTTTTTCCATCGCTTTTGTGTTAAATATCAAAACAATAACTAAATATATCCGTCGTAAACTAAACCAGAAACAGCAGTATATTTTATTTTGGTAACACTGTAAACTTGACAGCTTTTTAACCCAAACCACCTACTGATTAAAGCACTTTATTACACGTTTAGAGTAATGCAATGCAGGTAGATTGTGTTGCTTTTTAATGACTGTTTAAAATGCCTTTTTCTTAATGTCTTTCATTATTATTAACTACTTGTTACTTGTTGCTAGGGACGCTGCTATCGATATTATTTCTGTTATGTTGTGTAACTATTTAATGGTGTTATCTTTATTGCTACCCCCTTCCCCGTCAATGTTGCTCCACAACGCAAACGTATTAGTTTAACAAAATCCGCATCTAAAATTGTGGCATAGATAGCCATACGTTATTTTCCCTTGTGCAATTCTCCATTTACTCAACAATAACACATTATTATCCTTGTGTTTATTTATTTGTTTGATTAATAAACACAAGTTGGAGTCCGTCAGGACCGAGGGTCGGAGCAGCTCATTTGCTTTAGAGAATATTACACCGGGAAGTAAGTATTCTCTCCGCTTCGCTTGACAAACCCCGTGATAGTCCTCAAGCTCTGGGATTGGAGAGTATGCTCCGAGGGTTACGCCGAGCCTCGAACAGCACTTGAAATGGGATGGAACCACGGCAGACTGTCCAAAACTGGATTTTGCAAATATGGCAGTAGCCATCGATCAGCATAAGATAAGATATACTTTATTGATCCCAAGTTGGAAGCATTTGCGTTACATCAGCATGTGTAACAGTTGTAAATATGCAGTGGTGTTTATTTACATCATTTAGTATAATCACACAAATTCTGTGTTTTATATTTAACAATTCTGTGTTCTTTATTTATTGATTGTTCAATACCTAACAAGGCCGGAGATGAAATATCTACATACATCTTATAAGAGTATACATATGTATAATATCAGTTAAAATAAGTGCTTCAACATAGTTAACATTGCTGGAGATATGCACAAATATTGATTGATGTCTTGTAATGCACTATTGAGGAACCTGCGACCCAAGTTTTTCATTCAATGCATAACTACACCGTTTGTGAATATGATAAATCAATAAACCTTAGAAAGTCTTGAAATCTTGAAAGGGATGTGCAAAATAGTAATTATATACAGTCTTTAATTAACTATTCGTAGAGAATAAACGAGTAATGAATATACTTATAGGGATCCTATTAATATCTAATAATAAAAATAATGAAATTCAATAACATGCTTTAACCACTAGGTGTCCCTTTATATCAGCTGTGCACCTTTATGGTGTAAATACAGCCTATCTACCAATTGGATCAAATATAAAAGTCAGCCGAATTAGTGTTGATACTGCAAGGAGACGTATTGTGTGAAAAGAAATGTAAGATGTTGTTTAACTGCTGATATATTTATGATCCACGTCACATTTTCAGTGGTGGCGGCAGTTCCTCATGTTTGTCTTGAAGTCTCATCATGGCTCTATAAATAGAGAACTACGGCAGATATGTATTTAATGCAGCCGAACCGTGTATTACAATGCCGTTATGTGATGACTTTCAAAGAGAAAAGCAAGCACACTCGGAATAAAGTATTTTTTTTTTTTTTTAAATGTTTTCGGTCTGTTTCCGGTATTTGTTAATGACGATGTGCTGTGAGATGTGAGACTGGAATTGCACAGGGGAAAATAACGTATCTTTATATGCGGATTTTGTTAAACTAATACGTTTACGCTGTGGACCAACACTATACATTGACGGGGAAGGGGGTAACAATAAAGATAACACCATTAAACAGTTACACAACATAACAGAAATAATATCGATAGCAGCGTCCCTAGCAACCACCTTGGTAACAATGAAAACGTTCTATGGACGCAATTTCCTGAAGTAATCTTCGTAATAACTAGCAAACTAAAGATCATATTACATCCACTGCACACATAATCTGAAATAACAACTCATATTTCTCGCATCAAATGACATCAAAACGCATTTTAATGGCCAAACTAACTTTAAAATAAGCATTTTCCACCGAGAATAAAACGAAGTTCGGCCATGTTTTGTTTTTTTGCAGGGAGAAATTTGAAGAACACGTGACATAGACGCCAGCCATTGGAATAGAGAGGCGAAGTCCCTAGGCTTGTTTGAGACAAGCGAGACCTGCGCAGACCTGCGCAATTGCGATCAACATCTTGCTAGCGCGTTGCATGATGGTTAGTCATTTTGTCCGACTTGCTCTGGAGGCTCGCCTACATGAGACGTTGAAATCTCGCGGGACAAAGACGCCTTAAGAGCGAGGCGCGGCGAGTCGGCGCAGTTCCTCTCCACGGGCTGCGGAAGCTAAATGCTTGATGGGAAACGACTCGCTGGTATCTCGAGCTGAGCGCTCATTGGTGGTTTTTACCACGTGCTGCTGATGAAACTCTCCAATTGGCTCGGCAAAAGTTTGTTGTTGTTTTGTGTCAGTTTATACGGTGGCCGGCAGGTGCAAACACGGAACAACGGCCCAAAACGCATACATAAGCAGGAAACACCTGCAAATAATGAAATGAAAAACAAACAAACCCTGAAAACAAATACAACAGAAAAACGCTGCATTTACAGAAATTATGCAAACTAAATACAACACACAAACCCCGAAAACAAACGCAAAGTCCAAAGCACGTACAAATCCCAAAACACATACAAAAAAAACATTCCGGAAGTGCTCCAGGCCTCTAGGGGGCGCGCTACGTGGAACAGATTGATGTCTGACCAGACATAGAGAGAACGAACAAGAGTGATGGAAATCGAGAGGAAAGAAAGTTCATTTAAGTGGAGAAAGATATAAGAAGGTAAGTTTTGTTTTTATTAGTGCTGTCAAAATTATCGCGTTAACGGCGGTAATTAATTTTTTGAATTAATTGCGTTAAAATATTAACGCATGTGCAGAATGGCCCGCCCCATACGTGCCACCAGTGGCAGCGCCAGGGTATGGCTGGGGTAGGCTACACCCATACCAAGAAATGGCTTAGCCCTACCATGAAAACTGATGTTAAAGTAAACAAAATAAAGTCTGCCAACTCGCGCAGAGTAAATTGCACAGACAGCAGTTAGTAAGATTGATTTCAGTAGCCACGGTTTTGAAAACTTTGTCACGTAGTGATCGTCTTCTCAATAGAACATCTTTGATAACGGCGTGGTGTTGTTGCAGGAAGTCCCGACGGAGAATACTTTTGCTGTAGTACAGGGGTGCACATAACTGGTACGCAGGTTATGTGCGTAATCTGACATGCGTACCGTCACTTGTGTCACAAAGCGCATTTGCGTACCGACGTACTTGTGAGGCTTTTCCAGAAGGCGGTTAGATCACCGGACGACAGAGTCGGTCTCCGTGTGCACAGACAGGGCTGCTGTTAACGTCGGTCTGTACAACGGAATTGTGCCAAAACTACGCCAACCGGCTGAGGAGGGAGACTCCCCCCTTCACTGGAGAACTGCGCTAAAACAGCTGATCACAACGTTCACACTCTGTGGTCAAGAAGTACTCCACGAGCCGCCGCCCCCCCCCCCTCTGTCGACTTTCCTGAAGTACTCCCCCGTTGATAGAAATCAACACGTAATGAATTAAGACCCCACGGTTTGAAGATTGATAGGTGTGTGGGTTGTCTTTCATTTTTGACACGCAGAAAATGTTATAATAAACATAGATACTGTATGTTAAATTAATATATCCGCCTTCTTTCCATTCCCACAACAATATAGGCCTACATAAATAAATGGCATATTTTGGAAAATAGTTCGAATGGTGATTAATCATGATTAATTAATTTTTAAACTGTGATTAATCTGATTAACATTTTTAATCGTTTGACAGCCCTAGTTTTTATAGCGTCATATTTATATCGCCTAGCTAGCGTTAGCGTGCCTAGCTACTACACCAGCTGAGGGAGGAGAGCTTCACGTGAAGAGAAGATAAAGTGAGTGAAGAAAATTGTTAAAAGAGATGACAAATCAAGTGCAGGCAAATAACACGGGCCATAGAGAGTACCGCGGAAAAAGGACATTTGAATTCTTAGCAGTTTTTTTATATATATTTGTGTATAGATGTTGCAACTATACAGAGCTTTAGCAATTACCTGTAACTATGGTCATAATAAAGCTATTGAATTGAGAGAGAGAGAGAGATGTGACAACATGTGAAGAGGGACAAAGTAATGACAGGAGAGTAGTGTGCATTAGACATGCTCAAGAACAAATATAGAGAAGACATTCAAGGAGAGAGAGACAAAACACAGATTCAACGGTAAACATTATGTATCTTTCTATTTATTTAGCTAACCACTATTTAGACTATGTGTTTTTGATTAACTTGATTAAGTGGATTTACTACATCAATGTATGTCTTTTCAGGCCGCCATGTTGTGTCCTTTCTGTGGCCAGCATCTGGGGACAGTTCAAGTGTTCTGTGGCTCCTGTGGCAAACATGTACAGTTTTTGGCAGAAGTTGAACACAACAGTAAGTTCACTTTTTTTATTGTATCTGTTTCAAATGCAAGAAATAAGGATTCAACACACTACTCTGTTTAGAATACTAATAGGCTACATGCACTAGGGGTTGAAAGAAACAGACTAAGAAATGACGTAAGCTCCATGATCAAAACTGCCAAAAAGAATTTCATCAATGTCAAAACTGAGGAAAACAAAAATAAACCCTGTGAACTTTGGAAATTACTCAATAACCAGCTTGGCTGCAGTAAAAAACTCAAAACGAGATTTTCTAACTTAAACATAAAGACAGATAACAGGCTCATCACAGACAAACTGGATGTGGCCAAGTACTTGAACATTTTTTTCACAAACATAGCCACAACTTTTGTAAATAAATTACCCTCCCACTCAGGGCTTTTGGAGTAGATCACATCATGACCTACTACAAAAACCTAGGGGTACGCAAAGATGATTTCAGTCTTGCAAGGGTAACAACAGCAGAGGTACTCATTAAAACTGAGCGCCCTCCAACCTAACAAGGCCACTGGCCACGACAATATCCCCTCCAAATTCCTCAGAGACACAGCAACCGCCATCTCACCAGTCATAGCTCACATAATTAACCTCTCCATAAAACAGGGAAAAGTACCCAAAGACTTCAAAATTGCAAGAGTAACCCCCCTGCACAAAAAGGGCAGCAAATTGGACCCAGGCAACTACCGCCCTGTTTCTATACTTACCTCCATCTCGAAAGTCATGGAAAAAATAATATATGAACAGGTCGAAAAGAAACTAATCTATGAATTTCAATCTGGCTTTAGAACATCCCACTCCACTGACACATGCCTTCTTTATTTGAGCGACCACATCAAACAAGAGGTGGACGAGGGCAAGTACTGCGGCATGGTGATGCTGGACCTACAAAAGGCTTTCGACACTGTCAATCACCCCATTCTGATTGACAAGCTAAAAGCAATTGGTTTTGATAAACTATCGGTGAGCTGGATGCAATCCTACCTGGAGGGGAGAGAACAGATGGTGGAGGTAAACGGTACTCTGTCCCCCCCCCTCCCAGTGAGCTGTGGTGTTCCACAAGGAAGCATATTAGGTCCGTTACTGTTCCTAATTTATGTAAATGACATGTCATCAGCATGTGACTGCAACTTGTTCCTGTTCGCGGACGACTCAGCCCTGCTGGTCTCTGACAGGAACAGGTTGCAGGTTGAAAAAACCCTCAACTCCGAGCTCGGCAGATTCTGCACCTGGCTCGCCGATAATAAATTATCATTACACCTGGGTAAAACAGAGTCCATTCTCTTCGGTTCGAAACATAATCTCAGCAAATCCGACGACTTCTCAGTTGCAGTGGGCGACATTATTGTCACAAGTAAGAAGCAAATTACATACCTAGGATCTATTCTTGAGGCAAACCTCTCCTGTGACAAAATGGCATCCAATGTAATAAAAAAAGTCAATCAAAGAACTAGATTCCTATACCGGATCTCCTCTCTGGTAACAAAAACACCCTGAAAACTCTGGCAGGAGCACTCATTCAAGGGTACTATGACTATGCTTGCACGTCATGGTACCATAGCACCTCCAAGGCGCTAAAAATAAAACTTCAAACATCGCAAAATAAACTGGTCAGACTACTGCTTGACCTTTCATCTAGAACCCACCTCACCTCTGCCCACTTTGACAACCTAGGATGGCTTAGAGTAGACGACAGAGTACAGCTACTTGCAATGGCCTGGTCTACAAGATCCACTACACCTCTATGGTACCCATGTACATGTCAAAATTCTTCCCAAAGATCAAGGAATACCATGATCATAACACCAGAGGGAGCTCCACAAATCATGTGAAACCCAGATTTGGCACAAAAAAGGGGGAATACACGTTTCGCAATTATGCCACATCAAGGTGGAACGCTCTTCCCACAACTGTAAAGGAAAGTAAAACTATACTTACCTTCAAAACCTCTCTTAAAGAGCACCTTCGGGGGAGAGCATTGCAAAACTGGCCCCGGTAATGGTACAAATCTCAACCTGTCGTTCAATGGACAGCTCCCCCCCCCCCCCATCTATGTATATACGCGCATTTTAGACTCTGTTACTAACTGTATATCTGTAGACTTGGTAAATGTCCGGTTAGGATGTATTAGAACGAAATCTAAAATGAAAATTGTAAACAAGCAATCTGTATGTAAAAAAAAACACCTGTATGTAAATTGTAAATAAGCCATCTGTATGTCAAATATGTCTTATATGTCTTAAATGACATGATGAATTGGAAATGGGGGACCCTGATGTAAACAAGACGAAAGTCTTTCTCTGGTCTGCATCCCCTTAACAATTGTATGTTTTGAGCTGTACTGTACTGTACCCAATATACAAGCTGTTAATAAACTTTTCAATCAATCAATCAATCAAGTCTGAGACGTACTTCCGCCTTAGCCGTTATACTGCTCGGACGCTTCCGGGTTGCTTCTGGTCTGCGTAGCTGAGCGTCCACAAATGTTTTACTGTTTAAATCTGTGGTTTAAATATGAGTCGACGGAAGATTTTCAAAACGGAGCATTTGCAAAGACAAGTAAAAAACTACTCCGAGCACTGCTGTGTCCCACTTTGTACGGCGTCAGCTAAATTCAACGGCGTCCTAAGTTTCCATGGCTTTCCGACCGAACTCGAGCTGCGAAGACAGTGGCTGGTTAAAATACGACGCGATAACTTTACAATCTCCTCTCACTCCAAGGTCTGCAGTCGTCACTTCGCTACGGATCAACTAATAGAGCCAAAAACCCTTGATGGCCGTAGGAGGCTTGTGAAAGGTGCTGTCCCAACTCTGTTTGAGTGGAATCACTTCACTGCTCAAACACCGCGGGCTAGTGTTTGGGAGAGAAGGGAGCGGCCCACTGAACCAGTCTCTCGGGAGGAGCAGGAAGAGCACATCGATGTCCGTGACCATGATTACTGCTCAACCCCTGAACCAGCTTCACTGGACATGTCCTCTCAAGCTACAGAAGACAACTCCAAAACAGTGGAGGATCTGCAGAAGCAACTGCAGGAGTTAAGAGTCCAGCGAGAGTTTTGCTTACAGCGGTTTGCTGGCTCCGACGACAACATCCGATTATATACCAGGTAATGTTTTGGCTAAATTCTATCCAAGTTTTTGAGATGGGTTAGCTTATAAAGAATCCTGTTTACCTGCCGTTTGACTGCTGACTATTTGCATGCAGTGTTGGAATAAGTAGGCTACTCAACTTAACTGAAGTATAAGTACAAATACTATGGTTTGAAAATACTCCTGAACTGAACATGTAGAATCATAAATCATGTGTTTTCATAAGTAACTAGAAACTATGAAGGTTAACTAAATGTGGTGGAGTAAAACATACTAATACTAACAACATACTGATAATACTTTACTACAAGTGGAAATCTTCAAAACCTTACCAAAGTAAAAGTACATGTCAATATCCACTGCGTTTCTCCCAGTTGCACACTTAAGAATGAAGAGTAAAAGTAGTCATTCTGTGTAAAATGTTCCCTGTATGTTTTAGATTATTATTACTGCTGCTTTAATGTAGTTGTTACATGTTACTGCTGTATATTACTATACCTGCACCAAGTGCCTTCTTAATCAGTCTATTTGAATTGTAATGTATTATAGCAAACAAGAGGAAAGCATTAGCCCATGTGTTACAGTTAACGAGTCAATTAATGACTGACATGTGTCTTTTGTGTACAGATTCCCGAGCTATAACCACCTGATGGCCTTCTGGTTTTTGATTGAGCCTTCCATTTATAAAATGGTTCATGTTACAAGAGCGATATCAGCTGCCAAGAGGAATGAAGAAGTGGTTACACACGCACGTCCATCAACGGTAGGCTACGTTTCTTTTAACACACAATCTAAACACAAACTGAAGGGAAAATGTTTCTCCGACATTTCATTGCTTTCGTGTAGGCTAAAAGGCTATAGTACTCAATCCTTTTTGAATACATCAGAGAATTAAAACAACTTAATGTTTTTCCCATGGTGTGCTACACTCATGACATTAATATAGTACCCTTTTTTTGTTTATCTTCCAGAGACAGCTGCTTCAGCCAATTGACGAGTTCTTCCTTTTTCTCTGCTTCCTGTCGGTGGGTTTGAAAGAGAGGGACCTTGCAAACCGCTTCAACGTACACCAGTCCACTGTGAGCCGCATCATTGCAACATGGACGAGTTTTCTTACAACTTTATTGGGGTCACAGTGCATCTGGCTTACACCTGCAGAAGTTCAAGCCCACCTCCCAGAGGCATTCAAAGATTTCCCAGACACACAGCTAGGTGATCCTGGATTGCACAGAGCTGAGGTGTCAAACACCATCCTCACTCCTCCTCCAAAGTGAAATGTATTCTACATACAAATCTCACTACACCATGAAAGCCCTGGTTGGCATAGCCCCACATGGCGCAGTGACATTTGTTTCCAGTCTGTATGGTGGTTCTGTCAGCGACAAGGAGATTTTCAAACAATCTGGAATAGCTGCGTTGTTGACTGAAAACATGGCAGTGATGGTAGATAAGGGCTTCCTGATCAGCGATTGCTGCAAATGCAAGGTGTACTGCCCACCTTTTCTGTCAAAGCAGAAGCAAATGCCAGCCTATCAGGTGAGGGAGACACAGGCCATTGCCAGACTGAGGTTCATGTGGAGCGTGTCATTAGGAGGATAAACGAGAACAAACTTTTGATGGTGTCATCCTCCTGTCCCATGCCTACAACATCAACCAACTGTTTGCAGTAGCATGTATGCTGTCAAACTATCAGAACAAAGCACTGGTCAAGAAATGGGTGAAATAAGACAAGATGATGACACCTGTGCAGGTAGCTGTGATTAAGCTGGGTGAGCACGCCGTAATCCCGTGTTGCCTGACACACGCTAGTGTTTTGTTTGAATAAATGGTAAATAGCAAATTACAATGCGTTGATGATTTCTTACAAATGCAATGATTTACTATTCATTACACAAATCACTTCACTTTATTGTCTTTTTAAATACAATTGTATATTTATTTACATATATGAAATGTGACAAACAATATATATCAAACAAAATATTGAAATCACATTTTGTTGTCATTCAGAACACATGATTGAGGGATTGCCTCCTAAAAACAATGATGGCTGATCCAGGGTCTAGCAGCTAACTGCTTACAGAGTTAACAATGGCTACAGTGCCCACTACTTTTTTAATGACAGGTACTTCGGCATGTATGTGTAAAAAAAAAAAAGTCTACTTTTTCTCTGATTGCTCTTTGCACTTCTGGATCTGTGTATATTCTTTGCACCAGGTAGTCCTCTTGTGCCCACACTACAAAATCACACCACTGCATCCCAGATACAAGAAGTTGACCCTGTACTTGCCAGTAATAGGCATGGCTTTTCTTGAGCTTAGGGGAGCCACATTCTATCTGCACATATTTGCAGTCGACATAATTTGGGACATTGGGACATTTGAATTCAACAAGGCCAAATTGGGGATATTCTGTTGGGTCAAAAACAACTCCATCAGGGAGGCACCAAGCCAGGGCGTAGAGGGGTGAATGACAAGGCCACAAGGGGAGTAGTTCACGTTTGCCAGTCTACTGTATTCAGCTGCTACTGTGGGCTCCATCTCGGCACCTCTCCTCATTTCTGCAGTCTGCCTTGTACCTTTGAGTATTCGCTCTGCAAGAGAGTTAGCAGAGCTCTCACCTCTGACGTGACAAATCTCTCTAAACCTAGAGGCAGTAACCCTGGGTTTGCGGAGCAGATGCCACTCTGAGCTAGAGCTTTGCTCACGGGTAGCCTCCTCAATTTTGTGAGACATTTCCAAATCAACAGATAAGCTGTTCATATGTAGTTGCTCCTCTTCTGAGCACACCAGCGGTAAATCACATGGCAAGATCACATACCCCTCTATGGGCAAGTGGGGTGTTGGTGGTGTGTCAGTGTGAAGTGTGGTGTACCGAGACGTCAAAGCAGGCATCTGATAGGACAGAACACTGCCCTCCTGCACAATCCCGAAGGCACTTTCCACAAGGGGCTTGTCAGGTCTCATGTTCATTGTGGTCACAAGCGGCCTGTCTTCAATGCTGAATGCTGAGTATGCCTCCGTAACTCTGAACAGGCAGGGATCTGGTAATGGCCCCACCATGCCTCTGTAGAATCCACTCCTACAAAGAATGGCAAAGACAATATAGCACATTAATGTGACAATAAAGGTTAGGAATACAGCACCAGAATTATGAATTTTTAAAAATACAGGAAACACAATTTTCCAGCTAAAATTACCTTACTCCAGTCTGCACCATCCTATTTGGTACAGGCTTGGTGAAGACCATGGAGTTGATGGGCCCTGGCTTCACACCCTTAAGGAAAATACAATTACTGTTCGTTGAGTCACTTTAAAACAAAAACTCTGTGAAAGATTACAAGTATTTGAACCTCATTGAAATTACCATTGTTCGCGGCTTGTGCCATTGCTGTTCCGATTCAGTACAGCTATGCACAGGTGGCACAACTGGCATGTTCAGTTCAGTGTAGTGTGCTGTTTAGAACAGCAATGCTACTGTGTGATTGCACAAAACAGTTCCTGCAACACAGGAGCACTGGTTGTGCGTGAGCACCACTGGTGATGAATCACGAAGCGTTATCTAAAAAAGAGAGAAGAAATACTAGTGATTAGTAACCTCACTTGTTACTATGAGCCAGGAGGTTATTATGAGTAGAATTATTGGTTATTTTTACTGACCCATTATCCTAGAAGAAGCATGTATTCCTGAATGCTTAGTGTTACCCTCTTACCCTACAATACCACAATGAACTTTCTTTGGAAACTAAGATATTGAAAATTGTATTAAAGCAGTTTTGACTATATATTTTAACCCCCAAACTTACACATCCATAATCAATGTAATAATATCTGACCAATCAGCTGTGATAAAGCAGGGAGAAGTAGGACACTGTTGAGATTCCCTTAAGGTAAACTAATGTTTAACTGAACTGAAACTCAATAAACAGGGGGGAACAGTGTCAATGCTGCCTGCCTACACTCAAACTGTGTGCTGTCTCGCTCTTCCGCATTGACCTGTAGCACAAGGCTCTCACGCTGACCTGCCCTGTCAGCCTGTCTTTATTGGACACTGAATGAAGAAAAACAGAGCAACAGCGTTAGATCTATACTCACGTCAAAACATCTATGGCAACATTGCTTTACAAAAGCTGATACCATTATGCAGTGTGGCTAACAACAAGACAACCTTGGCTAGGCTATAAGGCTATTAAACGATAGTATTTGTTAGCAAAATGGCTAATGTTTTAAATAATGAACACCAGAAACAGTACATAGCGTTACCCAGAGCCCTATAGTAGTCTACTATAGTAGTAGTATAATAATAATAATAATAATAATAATAATAATAATAATAGTAGTTATACTATAGGGCTCTGGCGTTACCTAGCTTTTGACAGCTAATGTTAGCGTAACCCGGAGCATAAACTAGCTGGTTAGTACCGGTTACCTTCTTACCTTCATAGTTGTGTATATATGACGCAGCATATAATTTGAAGCCTTTATCGAGTTTGCTGCCTGGGGCTTTAGTCGTCCGGCAAATCCGATGAACATCTGACATTTTTAATTTCGGAAGCTCTTGTAGGCAGCGGGTGTAGAAGGTCGTTATTTTCAAACAGGAAATGAATCGGCCGCTATGAGTAGAATGCGGAAGTGACTGTGCATGTAGCCTATTGGCAGATGCACACACTAGTTATCAGCATGAAGGACACATTTTTTCATTGTCTGTTTGTGAAATATGTAGAAGCCATCATTAAATTGTAGACCAATGCATGATTAAATACACAAAACAGCTTATATTATACATTCATAATTGTGTATTAGTTCTATTTTATAGAGAACAATATACATTTAGAATCAGATTTTGAGACAGTGAGCGGCTGGGAAAGTCACACCGTCATGGGGCACAAACAGTTGCTGACGTGATGTTTTCTTCATTCTCAGGCATTCCATAAGGAGGGTCAGGAACTCATGCTTGGGACCACCAGTGTCCCCTCCATCCTCAGTTTGTCCCTCATCATCAGTGAACTTAACTGACATCTCATAAGAGGGATCGAATGAGGCACCTTTGAAGCCGCGGATTGCTCCATCCCACACATTGGCTCTGTTAATATTGAACCTGCTGCAAGATGTATTTGTTATTTTTGCAGAGAGTTCTGCAACAATGTCTTCCGCAGTCAGGTATTCTGTGCTGGGAAAGACAAAGTGATGTATTGTAATATTAAATGATGAAACTATAATAAGATTTACAGAATAGAATAGAAAAATTAAGTGGTAATAGTAACAATTAATACATTTCCTCCATTGTGTCTTCTGGCTCAGACTGGCTATCAATAATGATAAGTGCATACACAGTTGTGTAGTGAGAAGACAGTTGAATAATTATTTTCAAATACATAATATATGCATGACAGTCATATTTACAAAAGGATGTCGATCCTCTTCCTGTTTTTTCAATACATTGGGTTCTAAACTGACAACAGCACTTTTGTCATACTCCTGCACAATCCTTGTAAACATTTGAAATGGATGCAACAAAAAATATCTGATCTTTGAAAAATATTTGTGGGTGTTTTTTGGAAATGTATGAAAGTATAATTGTTCTGCTTCCTGGCAATGTTACCCACTGTGATTGGAGGCTATACAAACAAACAAATGTAAAATAAAGATACACAGCAAACAACTGTCACGATGCAACTGTCAACATGGTTTACCTATAGAAGTGGTTCTGACCCGGGCAGACTGGACCTCTTCCTGGAATGGGGTTGGTGCTCCATCCTATTTTTACCCAGGAAATAAGTGCACACAAAGGTATTTATTGATTTCATGATCACAAATTCAAACCTACATGGTATAATTACATGTTTAATTAGTCTTATCCGATCAGCGCTGGTTGTAGGTGCCTGAGAGGTCTGATAAAGGTAAACAACAAATATATTCAAACTACTGTACTGTTAAAACATTCTGCTTCTTGTGGCACAAAATAATATGTTGACAATGTTTTATTTTACCCTGCAAACTGTTCCATTCGTGGAGTGCTCACTTTGTGAACATTTGGAATGTCTCACCTGCATACACACAAATGACACTGACTGAAATAAAATAAATTCACTTTAATTAAGAATAAATGCCACTATAAATCCAAACTGACCAAGGTACATTATATTGTTGACCGTCCTTTAACTCTCACATTAGGATTTACATTGGGGCACAATAAACCAACTCCTCTCTGCACCTATAATATATCTATCTATATGATGTCAAGAGTTACATTTAGGTGCACAGACAGTGCTGTCTCTTCACTTGCAAGCTCTTTTACCAAACAAGCTAACGCTAGCTGGGTAAATATGACGCTCTTTGTATCAAAACAAAACTTACCTTTTTATATATCGTCTTTTTCCACTTCGATCAACTTCGTTTCCTCCGGCTTCAATTTGCCGCACTCTTATTCGTTCCCTCTATGGCTGCTTCTCATGTCGACTATTTTCATTTCCTCGCTCCTCGGTCCTCGGTCTCAACGGAAGTTGATTTGCCTGCGCCATCTTGAGTACCGTCCCATGGCTCTTATTTCTGCCGGAGGATCGAGGAGCGATAATCGAGGAACCACCAGACCATCCTCCGATGAAATCCTCAGATACTCGCCCCGCCCCCTTACTGTGTATCGCTCACTGATTGGACGATGCAGTGCATGCACTGATCTCATGCTTCTTGACATGAGAGCAGAGTGAAGAAAATACATGAACCTCACGGGAGTCACTCCTCAGTTTATACCGTGTTTTGTTTCAATTCATGTTTCATTTAGTTACAAATATGTGATATATCTGAACAACAAAGTGGTCAAAAATCATTTTATTCATTTGTTGGAAACATTTTCATGATCGCTTTTTTCGTTTTACATTTTCATTTATTGTCATTTCCATTCAGTCAGTCATTAAGTGCTATTAAAATGTTAATGTGCTACATATCCAAACAAACAAACAAACAAAGTGTGCAATCCAATGAATGTTAATCTAACTGGGTTTTGATAGATAACATATCTCTTTTTCTTCTCTCAATTATTTTATTTCTTTTGTGCACTCTAATCAATATTAATCAAACTATTGTTCGTTTATACATTTTAAGAATGGCGTTTATCTTTTTTGAGAATGAGTTCTTATTTTTATTTTATTTATTGGGATCTACAACAGATGATACAAATGTTTGTGTCAGTAAATGTGTACTAACAGAGGCGGGGGTGTGTGTGGAAATAACGGGGACAGAGCTGGCTGCTGTCAGACGATCAGCTGTGTAGCGTCATCACAAACGGACGTCGCTTCACGTGACGCTCCGGAGGAAAGGACGTCCCATTGCTCTTAAAACTCATTTCCCTGCTTCTCGTGGTTTCCTTGCGTCCCTCCATGCTTCACTGGTGGGAGGGACTAAACGCAGGGAAACGACGCAAGTGAGGGAAGCAAGGATTTCATTTAATCGACCTGAGAAGCAGCCTTTGTCTGGTCAGACATCAATCTGTTCCACGTAGCGCGCCCCCTAGAGGCCTGGAGCACTTCCGGAATGTTTTTTTTGTATGTGTTTTGGGATTTGTACGTGCTTTGGACTTTGCATGTCGTTTTGGTATTTGCAGCGTTTTTTTGTTGCGTTTGTTTTCGGGGTTTGTGCGTTGTATTTAGTTTGCATCATTTCTGTAAATGCAGCGTTTTTTGGTTGTATTTTTTTTCAGGATTTATTTGTTTTTCATTTCAGGATTTGCAGCTGTTTCCTGCTAATGTATTTGGTTTTGGCCGTTGTTCCGCGTTTGCACCTGCCGGCCACCGTAGTTTTACGTCGCCACATCCATTCCCATTTTTCATCATCGTTCCACAATGTTTATCATCATGAAATTAATATCTATATATTTTATACTATACTTGCACTGCTTACCGTTTTCATACTTTATATATCTTAGCAACACATCCTCACTCCCTGGTTGGCCTATGTTGACGTTATGTCAAGTCCCCTGTCGGCTTTTTCAAACGCAAGGGGGGGGGGCCTTAGCGTCCATTTTCAACGCAAGGGGGGGGCCCTTAGCGTCCATTTTCAGCTTTCCGGGATGTCCATATGCTTCTATGGACGCTCATGGAAGCACGGCATTCGTTTGTGTCGGCTGCCCTTAAAGGCAATGTGAGCGTCCATTCTCATTGGATAACGGAGAATTGTACACCCGGAAGTAAGTATTCCCCTTACTGTCGATTGATTTTACAGTGATATCTGCACTACTCATCGACTAAAAAACACCAGATTATCCTTGTTAATTACACAACATTGATTGGTTTAAATTGTGTGCAATGCTTTTGTATTTTTCCCCTTCGATTCGGAGAAACAAATATGTTTTCGGAGTAAAGGATGGCAGAAGACACTACACTACCCAGAATCCCCAGCTATCATTTGGACTACACCATGTGCTCTGTTTGACGTCACGTGATCTTCAAATTTCTCCCTGCAGAAAAAAAAAACATGGCCGAACTTCGTTTTATTCTCGATGGAAAATGCCTATTTTAAAGTTAGTTTGGCCATTAAAATGCGTTTTGATGTCATTTGATGCGAGAAATATGAGTTGTTATTTCAGATTATGTGTGCAGTGGATGTACATGATCTTTAGTTTGCTAGTTATTACGAAGATTACTTCAGGAAATTAAGTCCATAACGTTTTCATTGTTACCAAGGTGGTTGCTAGGGACGATGCTATCGATATTATTTCTGTTATGTTGTGTAACTGTTTAATGGTGTTATCTTTATTGCTACCCCCTTCCCCGTCAATGTATAGTGTTGGTCCACAGCGCAAACATATTAGTTTAACAAAATCCGCATCTAAAGATAGCCTACGTTATTTCCCCCTGTGCAATTCCAGTCTTACATCTCACAGCACATCGTCATTAACAAATAACGGAAACAGACCGAAAACATTTTTTTTAAATACAATAATACTTTATTCCGAGTGTGCTTGCTTTTCTCTTTGGAAGTCATCACATAACGGCATGGTAATACACGGTTCGGCTGCATTAAATATTACATATCTGCCGTAGTTCTGTATTTATATAGCCCTGATGAGAAGACTTCTAGACAAACATGAGGAACTGAAAACGTGACGTGGATCATAAATATATCAGCCATTAAACAACATCTTACATTTCTTTTCACACAATACGTCTCCTTGCAGTATCAACACTAATTCGGCTGACTTTGATATTTGATCCAATTGGTAGATAGGCTGTATTTACACCATAAAGGTGCACAGCTGATATAAAGGGACACCTAGTGGTTAAAGCATGTTATTGAATTTCATTATTTTTATTATTAGATATTAATAGGATCCCTATAAAGTATATTAATTACTCGTTATTCTCTACTAATAGTTAATTAAAGACTGTATATAATGACTATTTTGCACATCCCTTTCAAGATTTCAAGATTTTCTAAGGTTTATTGACATATCATATAGGCCTACACAACTATGGTGTAGTTATGCATTGAATGAAAAACTTGGGTCGCAGGTTCCTCAATAGTGCATTACAAGACATCTATCAATATTTGTGCGTACCTCCAGCAATGTTAACTATGTTGAAGCACTTATTTTAACTGATATTATACATAATGTATTATACTCTTATAAGATGTATGTAGATATTTCATCTCCGACCTTGTCAGGTATTGAACAATCAATAAATAAAGAACACAGAATTGTTGAATATAAAACACAGAATTTGTGTGATTATACTAAATGATTTACAAATAAACACCACTGCATACAACTGTTACACATGCTGATGTAATGCAAATGTTCCAACTTGAGATCAATAAAGTATATCTTATCTTAAGCTGATCGATGGCTACTGCCATATTTGCAAAATGTGCCTCTGAACCTTAACAAGTGCATGTTTCAGGCTTATCAATTAATGTAATGTAATGTAATGTTATCAATTAACAACAGGGGTCACAAACATAAGACCAGCTGTTAAATAAAGCTCTTCTGACCTTAGCTGGCATGTGTGTGTATATATATATATATATATATATATATATATATATATATATATATATATATATATATATTAATGCTGCCCATTATGGGCACAAGCAATTTTCACCCATTTATTAATTATATGTTTTAAATGTGAGTGTTTCCTATCCCCTAAACCTCCAGGGATGTACACAGTTTAATACTGGCAACTTCTTATTATGGGAAATACAAATACGAAAATGTCTTTTAAAACTACAACTCCCAGTAGAGACGTGCCATAGATACAGAACATGTTGCGAAACAGAATAGCCAGCATTTGTAGTTCTGGGGACAGGGTGGGGGAGGGGGACGCGGTGGACCCGTTCAAATCCAGTTTGGACAGTCTGCCGTGATTCCATCC
>NW_022989979.1:540000-560000 GCF_902827175.1 Gymnodraco acuticeps
GTTGGCAACCAGATATAAATCAATATGAAGCGTACCTTTGTGATGGACTCCTCCCTCATTTTTAATTACAGGGTATAACAATACATGTGTTTGTTCTGTGAACACTATTACATTCTTTATTAGGGTGGTTTGATATCAATTCAGGTTGACTTCCTGTCTCAGTAAGTCATATTTTAAATGCTGCCATAAGGTAAACTCACTCTCAATGTTAGCCGGACACAAACACATTTTTCCAGTAAATATATATTCTGGGAAAATGTAGACTTCTGAGGAATTTTGGAGCCAAGATTAATTATGATATGAACAATTACATTGTTTGTTCTAACAGTGTTATGTGTGTGATTATGCCATACTGCCTGTGGTGAATGCAGCAACAGAGATGTGATTGTTCCACAGGGAAACTTTAATATACTGTGAAATAGCTAGGAGTGAGACTCACCGGCCTTTATTACACACACAGTATTCATCTATTGACTCTGGAAAACAGAGATGGTACTGAAGGTAGGTCAAACCCACTCACATTTTCATATTTGTACAGAAGTGAGAGCTGAACTATCCCCAATCACCAAGAGATAATATTCTTACTGTTTCCAAAAGTCATTAGATCTGTTTATGACTCAATCTGCTCAATAGTGTTCTGTGAGATGTTGCACAATGTTTTGTTTATGTCTTTGAGCTTCTTCTTCGTTTCCCTGATAATTGTGCAGCCTGTCTTTGTTGCATGTCCACAGGCAGATGGCATCCATGCAAATCACTCTGGAGCTAAAAATATTTTAATATTGCAGATGCTGTTGTAACACAAAGAGAAAGGTGTGTCTCCTGTCTGCAGGGAATTATCTGTTTTGTTATTGACGGTATTTTTGTATCATGTTAAGTACAAATACACTTATCTTACCAAATGTGAGAGCCTGCGTACATTATAATGAGCAGTGGAGGCTGACAGGGAGTGGCAGGGAGTTTTACCTTTCCAACCACATATGCCTCTCCCAAATGACTGCTCAGTGTGCCAGAACATCCGTTATGACAAGATAGTCCTTATGTCAATATTGCCTGTTAGTGTGCGTGTGTGCAGGATGCATTGACATGAAATTTGATACATACATTCTTGGTCCCCAGAGGATGAATTCTCTTGACTTTGGACGTCTCTGGATTTTTCCTCGAAAGCCACCATGAGGGTCATATTTCCGTTTCTTAAATGGATTATCTCCATATCTACTAGATGAATCGTCACAAAACTGTGAGACATCATTTCTGTCTCAGGATAAACTGAATTTGAACTTAATAATCTTTGACTTTCATCTGGCGTAATTCTCATATATTTGTCTAATGCCAAATGTCTGCAAAACACCAGCCTTAACTTTGAGTTTGCCTTTAAGTGTTAATAGTCAAATATCAGTGAACCTTGCGGTCAACAATACGTTATACCTGCTAATCTAATCTGTTTCAAGAGTTATATAAATGAAATATACTCAAAACTTGTCAAGTGCTCCATTATGATTGCATTATGAACGTTGAAATAACTGAATTGTGACATTTAATGAGTGAAAACATTGGGATCTGTTGACTGCTGCTTATCCTTTTACCACATGAAAAACACAGCTCCTGCACTGAGTCATTATTGAACTGAAACTGAATCAACTGTGACAGCATTTGACAGCTGTAAAAGTGGATTTGCATTACACACACAGTTATTCTTTCAGATAACATTCCTGTAACATTACAAATCCAGACACACGCACACACACAACTTTATGGACAAGCTAAACTCTGTGGAACCGAATATTCCTTACTAAGGAAACCAAAACCAACCAAAACTAAAAAAACAAAACTAGCTGAGACAACTAGCTGCCCCAAATCCACACTATAATAATTATGTTTCTAGAATATATTTGTTTAAGTGTTTGCCTCTGTTCTCTCACAAAGCAATGTAAAAAAGATAGGAAGAGATCCAGCGGAAAAACACATAAATTACTGGTAAAAAAACAACACGGTAAAGCAGATAGCAAATGTAATTTTCTTTTGGTGATTAATTTTTTTTCTTTTTTTTATATAACGGTGATCACAATTCCTTGAACCCCAAGATGACTAATCAAATGTCTTGTTTTGTCAAATCAATGGTCTTAAAGCTAAATATTTTTGAGTTTATTTTCACAAAAGACAAAGAAATCTGTGATCGTAGCATCATATAAATCTACATACCAAACCACAAGCAATACTGACTGAAATGTAAAACATGTCCAGGAATTATTTGCATTTCAACTAATGAATTGAAATTATACTTATTTATACTTTATGTTCCTTATTGGGATTTACACAAAAAACGTTTTTTGCTGATTTGTGACCATATTAAGCAATTTAAATTCTCTTTAATTCAAGTTATCTTATATTACTGCAATAGTTTTGTTCAGATTATTACTGTTATTTTATTCCAAAAATCGAATCCATTCGATAAGATAAAAATAGGTTGTTATAATTTGTTGAAGATAATTTTTCTTTTGTATTACTATTTATGATTTGAGGGTGAAGAACAAGTGGTGAAGTGGTGAGGAACACACTTTGTGATTTCTCATATGTAGTTATATACGGCTAAATTATTATTAAAACACATTATCAAAAATGGACATTTGTGTTTAAATCTTTTGACAAATTAACCAAATGTAGCTAAATTCATTAGCTGAAGTTACTATGTAAGTCAAACTTGACAGAGGAAGAGAAAATATGAGTTTGTTCATACGTAAAGGATTTTACCCAAAGACAAAGACACACATACCAACCATGGGCTGGGTCACACTAAAAGACCACTGCAGGGCAGGTCACACCCTGCTGCAGAGAAATATCACATAATCTCTAGCATCCCTGGATTATATTCTGTTTTTGCAAAGGACTGAAGTGTTTCAGTCGTAAAAAATCTGTATTACTGAATTCAAAGATAAGTCTACACTCATTCCTTCAGAGGAGTCACAGAAACGTTTTTATTATCTGCTGTCACAGACATCAGATTTACAACAAAACAGATAGGCAGAAAAATAAAATTCCTTTTTTTATTGCGAAAAAAACAACTTGAAATTCTAGTTAGCTGCCTCACGAGCTTTCAACAAATACAATACAGATCAGAGGCAATACAAGCAAGATAACCAGGAACCATCGTTCTGTGGAAGGCAGAGAGACTGATAGCGGGAAGATGCCTTGTAGATTTCAGTGGAATTACAGGCCCACTCAAAACAAGTTCATACTTTCATTTCTCTGTAACACAGGGCAGCTGTGGCAGGCAGCTCAAACTTTTGAAAAATGACAGTATGAGGAAGCGGCTGCTTCAGGTGAATTTCTACAACATGTTGGCACTGATCGTGATTGACAACAAGTTTGCATTCATTTGTCTTTCCATGCCTACGCTGTCAAAACTTCTCACTTAGTTAATTTATTTTTCTTGAGTTCTGTAAAACAATCATCTGGGTGCTGAGTTTTAAATATGAAATTATATTTCATCATTATATGCTGTACAGGCCAGCATTCGGACAGCATCACAAACTGTTAAAATGTGCTGTCGTTTCTCTACACTGAAATATAACTCTCAGTGCTTGATGAGAATCAACAGGTTTCACCCGATCTAAGGTCACAAAGGGAGCAAAAGCAGCGACCTGCATCGTTCTCTTTGTTTATTTTGTACGTGGATTAATCTAGTTGTTGGTTATGCGTTTATTTGTTTTAAAGTGGAATGTGTGATATGTCTTCTGGTGATATTTTTCCGAGCTGCACAAACACACAACGGCTCTCTGTTCAATGGTATGTGATGCTTCACTATTTGGTATGTAGATTTATTTGATACTACGATCACAGATTTATTTGTCTTTTGTGAAAATAAACTCAAAAATATTTAGCTTTAAGACGATTGATTTGACAAAACAAGACATTTGATCAGTCATCTTGGGGTTCAAGAAATTGTGATCACCGTTATATAAAAGAAAGAAACCAAATTGATCACAGGAAAAGTTGTAAGTGGTCTTTATTGTGTATGTACAGAATGTTGTGTGTGTGCATGTGTCTGCCTATCACTTTTCTTAAGTGCATGCCACCGCCTTCACCTCAAGCTAAACTTGACATTTTACAAACTGCACTCCTCCCTGAACTCCCAAACAAAAGCATTCCCGCACACACATTACAAATATAATACAATCAATGCTAATACGTTTGCTATTTTAATAATAACATTAACTAGTGGCACTAATTAATATTAATTATAAAGGTAACGGTCATAGGAGGCAGTCTGGAAACCACCTTTTTTATTTTAAAGTGTTCAGCACTCGTCATTATGCTATGAATAGTAAGAGCTATGATCATATGACGAAGAAAAGTTGTTTCCTGATGTTTTAACATCGTGATAATCGTAACATTTATGTTGTTTTTTCACTGTGCAAAAGCATGGCATGGGAATTTTGGAAAGACTGACATGGTTCCCAAACAAATCCCATGACCTTTGTTACGAATATTCATGATTCATTAAGGATGAGTTGTTGTTACTCTGGTGATTTCTTAACTTTCCATCTAGCCCTATCTTCGAAAAATGAGCTATCCTTTTGTGCTTGTACTTGGTTTAATGAAAATATACTTTTCAAACTAATACAAATAAAAAAGCTCAGCTCAATTTTGTATTCGGGGTACATGATACATGACGACATGTCAAAGTAACACTGTTGGAGAAAAAGTTCAGAAATTGATCAATTTAAATTGATTCATTTCCACCCATCAGATGAATGTGTTTGGTAACTCTTCTTCATGCAGTGAAGCATCACATACCATTTAACAGAGAGCCGTTGTGTGTTTGTGCAGCTCGGAAAAATATCTTATCTATCTTTTCACCAGAAGACATATCACACATTCCACTTTAAAACAAATAAACGCATAACCAACAACTGTAAAAGTGGATTTGCATTACAAACACAGATACATTTCCTGTAACATTACAAATCCAGACACATGCACACACACACAAGTTTATGGACAAGCTAAACTCTGTGGAACCGAATATTCATTTCTAAGGCTTAGTAAGGCTTCTAAGCCCTAGCTGAGACAACTAGCTGCCCCAAATCCACACTATAATAATTATGTTTCTAGAATATATTTGTTTAAGTGTTTGCCTCTGTTCTCTCACAAAGCAATGTAAAAAAGATAGGAAGAGATCCAGTGGAAGAACACATAAATTACTGGTAAAAAAAACAACATGGTAAAGCAGATAACAAATGTAATTTTCTTTTTAACTGAATGCCGTGTCAGAGTTAATTGGAGGGTGATTCAGATCATTACATTTCCTATTTATTTAACTGACACTTTAGTCCAAAGCCACCAGCGATAACTGCAATCAAACATGAAGATACTAATTCAGAATAACAAGTATCCTGTACATTAGAATTCAGAAAGCCAAACCATTTCAAATGCTACATGCTGAAAAAATACGAGTTTCTTATTATTTATTTTTTTGGCAAAGGTGCAGTCGAAACAGATGAGTTTAAGTTTGAGACAGAAGATGAGTTAACTTCCTGCTGTCCAGATATTAGCTATCCAGATTTTAGTACTATTCCTGCTTAACGCCTGCAGGTTTAATTTAGTAAATAGGTTCATGTCTACTGATATCTCCTCTTATAAAGATTTGTTTGTTGAATAGACGTCTTTTCTATGAGACGTGTGGGATTGGTTTCTCCATGTCATATTTCGTATTGGTTTGGGACCAGGGTCTCAGACTTTTTCATAACAAGTTGAAATCTAGGTTAATATGAATATACACAATGTAGAAAGTGAGCATGGAGTATGGATATTGGTTTTTGCTTTTGAAAACATGTTTGGTCATTTCTTGACTCAAGAATTAGTTAGTCACACCCTTGTGGGTTGTTAGTTAAGTTGAAATAACTGATCACCATCTAGGACTCTTGGCAGGTCAGGTCAGGGGTCTAAGAGGACCCCAGCTAAGGACTAATATTTGTTTATCTCCTGGTGGACTCTGACCTTGGTTCCAACTTTGAGTTGCTCTTCATTTGAAAGACAAAGATACTGAAACCTTTCTGAATCAGGCGGTTTTTCTAGAGTGTTAATTTAACACTAATTGTTCAGCTCTTGGCACTTTACTATAATACTTATGCTTGCCGAGCTCAATGTTGTAAAACTTTCATCACTTCCAAGTTAAAGATTTAATTAAAAAGTATGCACAAGTCCACTCAACTGTGAACATGCTGGCTCATGCGTGTAACTCACACAATGATATACAGTGTTTTCAACCAGAGTGTGAGTATGGAAGCCTGTTTGCGCCACAGGAAAAAATAAAAATCCTGTAAGTCATCATTATAATGACTTAGTTATCTCATTATATTGACTTATTATCTCATTATATTGACTTATTATCTCATTATATTGACTTATTATCTCATTATGTTGAATGAGATAACTAAGTCAATATAATGAGATATTAAGTCAATATAATGAGATAATAAGTCAATATAATGAGATATTAAGTCAATATAATGAGATAACTAAGTCAATATAATGAGATATTAAGTCAATATAATGAGATAGTAAGTCAATATAATGAGATAGTAAGTCAATATAATGAGATAACTAAGTCAATATAATGAGATAGTATGTCAATATAATGAGATATTAAGTCAATATAATGAGATAACTAAGTCAATATAATGAGATAGTAAGTCAATATAATGAGATATTAAGTCAATATAATGAGATAGTAAGTCAATATAATGAGATAGTAAGTCAATATAATGAGATATTAAGTCAATATAATGAGATAGTAAGTCAATATAATGAGATAACTAAGTCAATATAATGAGATAGCTAAGTCAATATAATGAGATAACTAAGTCAATATAATGAGATAGTAAGTCAATATAATGAGATATTAAGTCAATATAATGAGATATTAAGTCAATATAATGAGATAGCTAAGTCAATATAATGAGATAGTAAGTCAATATAATGAGATAACTAAGTCATTATAATGACTTACAGGATTTTTTTAAAAATTTCCCTGTGGGGCAAACAGGTTTCCATACATCAGCATTAGGAATATAGGATTTAAAAAAAAGTATATTACAATAAGTTTCAAGTAAGTGCCATGTGTGCCAGGATCTGTAAAAAGTGAGTTTCTCAGGTACATATGAATTCTGTCTAAATCTCAAGTCAGACATCAAATAATAATGTTGTGCCTGATTCCAGAGATGTAGCATAGAAGATATTCATACGAAAATTACTTGACTGGAAAATGCTATCCTACCAGAGATAAGGACTTATAAAACAGCACATACTGGTGTGTGACTTGCACAATGTAAATCTGGCACTAGTTCTCCCTATATTATTTTTGACACAGAAATATAGTTACAGTGACTTGTCCGACCTCCAGCCCTCCATCACCCTGCTCTGTGAGACATCACCACGTCTCGTGCTCAACTTCTCATGCATCAGAGCCGGCTAAGCCTAAGCGGATGTATGTTTAGACTTGAAAGGCTTACACCCATACTAATATAGAATCCAACCATGAAACACAAAGCTGTCATATCATCGCTGCCTTGTCTCAATAGCCAGCTCCGCTAAAGCTCCCACTGCCTCACTCCGCTGCACAGGGCTGTAATGACAGATACCTGTGTGTGTGTGTGTGTGTGTGTGTGTGTGTGTGTGTGTGTGTGTGTGTGTGTGTGTGTGTGTGTGGACAAATAATATACATTTTAAACATACTTAACAAGGTGTACTGTACTTCATTGTGTTTACTGTAGCTCACCTACAGTATGGTTTGCACTTAAACCCTTAAAGTACACAGTGTTTTGCCCTTAAGCCTTTCTGTCATTATTTGCATGACATTTGGAGTCAATTGATTGAAAATCTGACAAAATAAAATTACAGTGTAAAGTGTTATGGAAAAATCTCAAGCTTAACAAAAACTTGAATACTTCACAAGGGGCTCACTCAAATTATTTGTAAGTCTGTTAACCTTTTCTCTCCTACATTGTTCACTAATGGCGCGTTTCCACTGCAGCGGGTAGCTCGCTTTAAGCGTGCCGAGCCGTGCGGGGCCCGTTTTTGGTTGCGTTTCCACTTGGCCTAGTTTTGGCCCGGGGCTACTTTTTCACCTTTTTTCTGGCCCGACTAAATCGTGGTTCTAGGGCCAGGAACAACCAGGCTGAGTCGGGCTGAGTATGCTAAACTAGAGAGAGAATCGCCGGCAAGGGGGCTACAACTACAACAAGATGAACATATTTGACCGTGAATTAATTGTAATACACGTTTCAAAATGATGCCGAAGTAACAACATACTGATACCGGTTAGTAAAAACCATGAATTAATGCTTTGACAAGTCTGCAGACAGACGGCAGGCGAAAACCCCTTTTAAAATGCGTGTTTTCTAAATGTAGCTTGGCTAAGCTAACGTTATATATGCTCCGACCGTCCACACTCACAACAACGGCCTATACAGACATAAATAAACCAGCGACTGTATTCGCCATGACACAGGCAGTCTGTGGTTTGTACTTGTTTAACTTTTGTCAAGTTTCTGAACAGATATGAGGAGCTGTGAGCTCTGAGTGCTAAGAGCTAACGGCTGTGTTGTTTTTCTGGGGCTCTCATTGAAGATGACATCACGGCTCCGCCTACACTGCGTTACTATAGTAACTGCCCCAGTTCCTAAACTGTAATGGAAACGCAGCATTAAAGTGAGCCGGGCCTAATAAGGCCTAACCAAACGGAGCGAGGCCGAGCGAGGCCGAGCGAGGCCTGCAGTGGAAACGCGCCATAATTGTGACTTCAAACATTAGTTGTTGGTTCTTTGAATCTCTATCCCCACTCTCAAAGTGTAGCAAGTTGTGTTTAGTTTTTTTTTGTGCTATATGTTTATGTCTGTTTACACATTGAGCTTTGTGTATTTTGTCGAGCTGTGCTGTTGACTGTTGTCATTTTGTCTCGTGTTGGGACGCGCAATGCACCTCAGCTAGATCAGCTCCCCTAAAGCAGAAGCACTTTGTCAAATTTAAAATGTATTATGGCCCCATGTCAAAGATATAACAGGTACAAGTGTTCCCTGGATTTATGTTTGACGCATCCTGTTCAAATGCGTTAATGGACAGCTGCCAGCGGATCAGTCAAAGTATTCACTGTGTCTAGAATTATCTCATATTGCTGTATATAAACAGCAGGTAGTACGTGTAAGTGATCTTGCAGTAGATGACTAATTGACATATTTCCTGGAAGAATATAACACAGACAAATGAAAATGAGATATAACTGTATCAGCTGCAACATTAAAGTGATAGAGCCAATAGGCCAATAATGATCCCATAATGTCTTGTAGGGTAAATTGGACTGAAATAGGCCATTCTGCATGATGAGTAGGCTACCAAACATGTAGGTAATTTAAGGGTTTTGCAATACTGATAGTATGGTGTAAAGTAACTAAGTAGATTTACTAAAGTACTGTATTTAAGTACAATTTTGAGGTTATTGTACTTTACTTTAGTATTTCAATGTTGTGTTGGTACATCTAGTCCACTGCAATTCAGAGGGAAATTGTGTACTTTTAGTCCACTGCATTTATTTAGTGTAGTAGTATTCAGACTTGGAATAATTATGTGAAATATAATCAACACTTAAATAAGACTTTATTTACACCTGGAGTAAATTCACAATCTACCCTGCAGCATACAAAGTCATTTAAACTAGCTGCACCATTGCCAGCTTTGATAACACATTAATGCATCAGTAATTATAATCAAAACATGTAATATATATTATTCTGAAATTGACCAATCTGCATAATGAGTACTTACGTAATTTGATGTTAATACTTGTTTTTGTTTTCTTACTTGAGTAACATTTTGACTGCAGGACTTTTACTTGTAACAGAGTATTCCTCTCCCACCTCTGACACTTTTAAATGAAGGACTTTAATGTGACAGAGTACTTCTACACTTCAGTAAAGGATTTTATTAGCCCTAGAGAGTCTATACTTGCACCTCTGTTGTCTCCAAACTTGAAAAGCACATTGCAACACACACAGACAAACACACACCCACTCACACACACACACACACGCACACACACGAACTGGACCACCCCGCCCCGGTCCCGCCCAGCGGCCCGACCCCATGGAGAACACACACCGGATCATGTGACAGCAGCAGTTTCTGAACGACACAACCCGAGACGCGCACACAGAAAGAAGGAGGGAGTTTCATAACTTTCGGGAAGTTTTGTGGAGCCATCGATCAGTGGACTCGTCTTGTTTTTCTGATGTCAGTGACAGCGGAGGGCTGATCGTCACTGCGTCACTTTTTCACCGGAGTCTACTAATTGAGAGACATTTTCTCAGCAAGGCAGACTGTGAGATAGTTTCTTCTCTGATCCTGGATAAGACTTGTAATACTCAACCTGAGAAGTAAGTTTGACAGCCTGATCTTCCTCTAATGTTACTCATTTCCCGGCAAACTGATGTAATTTTACCATCGGATGTTCTGTTGTAAAGCATGTGCTGTGTGGTCTTATTAAAGGTTATATGTGTTGTATTAAAGCTGACTTTACTATGGGAAAGAAGTCCATAAAGTTAGTTGTTTTTTTATGAGACCAAGCTGTTAATGTCTAGGTGATTAGCCTAATTAGTTAATTAAAAAAATATATAGTTGGTTTAATCATAAATGCTCGATTTCGTTTTTTTTGTTGCTCTTATTCATTGTGTAAAAATAAGAGAAAATGAGCGTTGTAGCAAAATGTGTGTTGGCCCGGCTGCTGATGATCTCAACAGTGGCTGATAACTCATGTAACTCGACAGTTGAGAGACTATGCTATTTATAGCCTATAGAGGCTTTTTTAGAACATAGTGTGGTTTAATTAATTAAAATAGAAAAAGTGGTCAAATGTAGGCATGTGAGGGAGACTCATAGTGGTGTGTCTGTGTGAAGTTGGTTACTCACAATGTGTGATTTTGATCTAGTTTCAAATGTTCTAGATTTAGAGATTTAGTATAGATGTTAAAAACAATGTGAACAGTTAGAGCTCAGTTGGCATCTGCTTTTTCCATAAGGATCTTCCCTTTTCTGGTTAAGCAAATACCACCAAAGAATAATGAAGATTCCTTTCTGAGAGCCCAACGGACACCTTCAATTGTGTTATTTGTCATAAGATGTAAAGAAGCTCAATTAAAAATATAGGCTACAAAACACAAAAGTGCAGCAACATGTGACTTTTGAGAAGCTGTACTCAGTGATTATTTAAAAATGTTGCTAGATTACTTATCTGAAATGTCCAAATTGTTGCTAATTTTCTGTCATTGTACTAACTAATTGATCTATTTATTGATTCAGTTGTAGTTCTGATTGACAGGCCATCAGTAAAGTCTGAGTCTGATGCTCAAGCAGTGTTAGAGATAACTGGTGTGTAGTGTCAGAGCAGACAGAGAGGAGCATGTGTGACAGGTGTGTGTGTGTGTGTGTGTGTGTGTGTGTGTGTGTGTGTGTGTGTGTGTGTGTGTGTGTGTGGTGTGTGTGTGTGTGTGTGTGTGTGTGTGTGTGTGTGTGTGTGTGTGTGTTTAAACAGTGAAGTCACACCTGAGGTTTTTTGTTTCACCTCTGGTTTCACTGCAACTATTTGTAATACACATCTCTCTCTCTCTCTCTCTGCCTCTCTGCCTCTGTGTTTCTCCTCTCTGTCTCTCCCTGTTTCCTGTGCTTTGTTTCAAGGCTGAGGCTTGCGTCACACATTCCACTTGGCATATGAAGCCCTTATCCTGTTTAGAGCCCGGAGTGAGAGAGAGAGGGAGAAAGAAGGGAGGAGAGAGGGATGTGGGGGGTGGACGGGTGGAATGAGGGCGACCTCTCTCTCTCTGCCTCTTTGTCTTACTTTACACTCTTCAATTGCTCTAGAAAAGTTTGAAGTGAAGAGCAGTTCTCTTTTTATTCATTTATAAGGCTTTTTATTTGTTCCTAATTAGAGTCATACTCCTCCCACACTTACACCTTTTCTTCCTGAGTCAACATACTGATGTTATCTGATGGAACAAAATGTGCAAGAGTGTACACACACACACACACACACACACACACACACACACACACACTGCTCAAAGGGCATGTCCTAGGGAACATTTGGGCTAAACATTAATCTCCTGGATGCTGCTGAGTTGAAGTTAGAGAATAAAGGACACCATGGTCAACAGACAACCATAAACGCAAAAAGCTGTAACTCCTTACACAACTTCACATGCGTTCCAGCACGTGCACGCACATTCACAGTAATGTCATAGCACAGACACAAACACGTGCAGTGTGTCTGTTACCGCTTTTAAACCACTGGATTGAGCCACTGTGACTGTGTGGCTGTTTCCCCCTCCTCGTGTTTGAGGTTCATTGAAGTTTTGTCATATTTTGTTCGAAACCCACTTAGTTTTCTTCCCCGTTTCTGTCTGCCTTGTTCTTTCCACTTCCATTTTGACATAGTTTGGTCAGAGTTACTGTTTTCTTTGCCCTTTCTCTCCTGCTATTCCCCCCCTCTCTCCTCTCATTCTTCGGGTAGGGAGGCGCAATGTGGGGGGGGGTGTCAGACAGGAAACCGCAGGCCCCCTGCAGCAGCACCCCCCATTTGGCTTCACTATCCTCCTCCTCCTTCTCTTCTTTACACCCCCTGACCCATCTCGCAGTGTGGAAATAATAACAGTCAGACTAAACTCAGAGGGCTTCCGCTTCTCCCTCTCTTTCTCTCTGGCAGCACCTCTCGTTCTCTTTGTCCTCAGTTGTCTGGAAAGCCTCAAAACGTTGCTCTCTTTGACAAGTACGGCATGAGGTGTGTGTGTGTGTGTGTGTGTGTGTGTGTGTGTGTGTGTGTGTCTTCATCCGTGTTTGAGCCTTATGTCAACTCTGTGTCTTTAAATGTGTGCTTGCTTGTGTGTGGATGTGTGTGTGATGATGGATCCTGTTTCCTCTCCCCTGCTGACGGCCCCCTCTGGCTTCCCCCGAGGTCTGCAGGCCCGCAGCCCCACAGTCTGCTGGGGAGGAGCGCAGAAGGGCCTGTGTATGTGTGTTAACGTGTGTTTGTGTGTGCATGTTTGGGGAGGGTAAGAGGATGAGAGTCATGGGCTAGGCAGCTCACATGAGGAAATAGGAAGCCAAAAATAAGAGGATAAGGGGCTTTAGCAGGGGCCCTTAAAGTGAGAGTAGCCAAAGTCAGAGTATGTGAGGCATCATCAGGGGAGTCAGGAGTAGGAAGTGAGGTAAGGGGGTAAAATTAGGACGCAGGGAGGTACACTAGGGGGGTCAGGGCTTGAATGAAAAGTACATTTGAGTGAAGGCAACAGAAGGAGCGTGGAGCTATACAAAACTACAATGGAGGTGAGCTCAGAAAAGGGAAAAGTTAAACACTGGAATATTAGCTTGTCACCTAAATGAGTCATGTAATTAGGGATCATTTGGAAATGTCATTACCTGAGGGGTTAAAATAAGTAACAAAGTGCCAGTCAAGCTACAGTATGTACATGAAGTTCTACACTGGAAGTGATGTTGTGTATTAACGCCTGGATGCTGTTACAGATGTACAATTTTTGATCAGGTAAATAACCAAGGGGC
Source organism: Gymnodraco acuticeps (assembly GCF_902827175.1). Lineage (NCBI taxonomy): Eukaryota > Metazoa > Chordata > Actinopteri > Perciformes > Bathydraconidae > Gymnodraco > Gymnodraco acuticeps. The sequence goes on from NW_022989979.1 coordinate 553,603, forward strand.
TTATGCGAGGGAGACTCACAAGGACAAGGTGGTAAAAAAAGTCATGAAAAAGAGTGAGAAACTTAAGTGTGTGTGTGTGTGTGTGTGTGTGTGTGTGTGTGTGTGTGTGTGTGTGTGTGTGTGTGTGTGTGTGTGTGTGTGTGTGTGTGTGTGTGTGTGTGTGTGTGTGTGTGTGTGTGTGTGTGTGTGTGTGTGTGTGTGTGTGTGTGTGTGTGGTGTGTGTGTGTGTGTCTTGCGGTGTGTTCTTGGACAAAGCTGTTGTCTGGAGGTTTCTGGTCTCTCTGGTGATCTCATCATCTCCAGCCTGTTGCCATTAGAGTGTGTGTGTGTGTGTGTGTGTGTGTGTGTGTGTGTGTGTGTGTGTGTGTGTGTGTGTGTGTGTGTGTGTGTGTGTGTGTGTGTGTGTGTAGCCACATGTGTGTCTGTGTGAGCACATGTGCGTGTCTGTAACAATTTAGTCCTTTAGTGATTTAGTGTGTGTATTCTGTTGAGCTAGCAGAAACTGTGTGTGTGTGTGTGTGTGTGTGTGTGTGTGTGTGTGTGTGTGTGTGTGTGTGTGTGTGTGTGTGTGTGTGTGTGTGTGTGTGTGTGTGTGTGTGTGTGTGTGTGTGTGTGTGTGTGTGTGTGTGTGTGTGTGTGTGTGTGTGTGTGTGTGGTGTGTGTGTGTGTGTGTGTGTGTGTGTGTGTGTGTGTGTGTGTGTGTGTGTGTGTGTGTGTGTGTGTGTGTGTGTGTGTGTGTGTGTGTGGTTGAGTCAGTAGCCAGGGACTCCAAGCCACAATATTTTCCCCTTCAGTCATGTTGTTTTATATCATTCTTTGAGAGGGAGAGAAGAACAGAGTGGGGTACTGTGTTGTCCAGATAAATTCAGTAGTAAAGTGATGGATGAGGAACGAGTGAAGAAGATCTGAAGGGTGAGTCCAAGGGTGGAGAAAGGGAGCGAGAGAGGGTTGTAGGAAGTGTTTGCTGAGTGGGTTGGGGTTGAGTACACAGAAGCTCTACTGACCTAGAAGGACAATATTTGCAGACCGCACTTGACATGCACAAATACACACCCACATGTAAAAAGCGCACAGGGAGAAATACTCAACAACTCAAGGTTATTTACCAAAAAGGTGCAGCACACGCTGGCTCCTTCCTGTCACAGTTTGTGTGTGTCCTGTGATTTAACATCATAGGGGAGCTACAATACAGTGCCTGGAGCAACATCTGTCTTATTTCTTTCTGTCAGAAAGACACATCTGTCAGATCCATTTCTACAGAACTCAATCTGTCAGAGGATCATTGCAACGGTTATTTCTATTATCAAACAATCTGGAGATTATTTTCTTCATTAATATAACAGTTTTCTGTAAAGTCTTCAGATATCCTGTTTTGTCCATCATACAAAACAATAAAAAAGCAGCAAATCATCCGAGTTGAGAACCTTTAACAAGGTGTCTTGCTTGAAAAATGACAAACATATTATCCTAATAGTTGCTGCTGGTTACATTTTCTGTCAAACCACTGATCGATTAATCGTCAAAAGGATAACTGGATCACTGATTCATACACAGATCAACAAGCTCCAGCTGCAGATATGTCTCTGGGGGCCTGATGGTTTATGGAAGTGTACTGAGAGACATGCTGCATCGCCAAATTATTAATTTCCTGTGATTGTCTAAACTTTCTGTGTCTCGTTGTTTTTATTCCGTTATGACATATCTCTGAGGGAAAGTTTGCCCTGTATTATTTTCTCTGTTCACATTCCTGTATGGCCAACCATCTCAGTTACACCTCCATGCAGATTAAAACTTAACAACGTGTTATATCTGCTGCTGCCGCTACCATGAGAGCCAAATCTCTGTCACTGTCACAAAACTTGTTCAGAATAATGACAAGCAGATTTAGTGTCTTTGATTGTATTCATATGTTCATGTGAGTAGGCCTGTGAGAGGGAATACTGCATGACAGGTGAACTCTGAGAGGAATGGTATGTTCCTGGTGTGGCCCAGTGTCGCTGCAGGGGTTTGCTAAAGAACTATGTTCTGAGCTGAGATACTTATTATATTTCTTTGAGTACAAGAACTTATATGTGCATGTGTGCCTATTACATGTAAATGTCAATCTCCCTCCTGAGCCCAGCCCTGCAGCAACATGGTCCTTTTCATTTATTGTATTTAAGAGTTGAGGCCCATGAGTTTGTTAGGATTGAGTCAAGGGAAAATGTCTAAAGTAAAGCAAATTATTAATGAATTTCAATTCAATGCTACTAGTATACAAACTGTAGTATCATATAATGTCCTTTGTTTTCTGTCATGTTTGTATTAATGTTTGGAACTAATTGAAGCAGGTCACCATTGTAAAAGAGGTCTATGATCTCAATGGGTTTTATCTGTATAAATAAAGGTTTTGAATTGAATTGAATTGAATTAAATGTAACTTTTAGGCCATCCAAAAGTTACAAATGCCAAAAACGAATATGGCTAGAGAGCCAAACTCAAGGCTTACAAAACGAATTCCACAAACCAATGGGTGACGTTACTGTCAATTATTTCAAAATGACATCTGTGACTGTGGGATCCTACCAAAATGTCCTATTATTCGACTATTTTCTGACATTTTGTATAAAAAAACATTGCGACAGATACATAAATAATAATGATTAGTAGCTATACATGTTGACTGGAAAATAATAAAGTCTGGGCCTGTTTTCTGGTGCTTTCCATTAATGACATTGAGAGTCCATGTTCTTCTAAATATATGAGTCAAACTGTGTCTCTTACAGTACTCTTTTTAGTACGGGTTGCTGGGGAAATATTTAGATATGAACATATAATAAGTGTGGGGACTTCCTTTAGGGCCATGTTTCAAACGCAAACCAAAAACTATCTTTAAACAAGACAAATGTCTTGGTCTGAACTAAAACAACATGTAACCTGTACTTACTGTACGCCACTTACTCGTTTGTACTCTTCCTGTTTTCTGATCTATCGGTTTGTGCTTCATGCCACCTCAGTGTGTGATTCTCCACCGCACAAGAACAGATTGACCTCTCTGTGAACTACAATACAATACAAACCCAGATTAGAACACACACACACACACACACACACACACACACACACACACACACACACACACACACACACACACAGGCCCCACCTGACTGCCGTCTCTTTGTTTCGATGGAGCCGGGCAAAGGGCGAGGCTTCAGTCATCATGTTCACACCCTTCTTGAAACAGCAAGCAAGCATCCTGCTCTACTATTGGGCCGTTTCTCAATGTCGAGTAAAGCTGCTGCAGAGCCACTATTTCAAGTATACTACGTCATTGAGTGGTGCCGAAGGACTGTTTAAATGCCCAGCATTCGGCGCCACTCGATGACGTAGTACACTTGAAATAGTGGCTCTGCAGCAGCTTTACTCAACATTGAGAAACGGCCTTGGTCTGCTCCCCATCTTGAGTGTGTGTGTGTCCAGCTGTGCGTGTGCTTGCATGTCTGTGTGTGCTAAGTTGTAATGGCCTGTGTTTCTGTCCATTTGTTAATAATTAAAGGCTAACTTGTCTCTAGACTGTGGACTTTAATCAGGTCACACGCACACATACTCCCTCAGGGTAAATTCTTTGACAGTTCATGTTGCCTCAATGCACTGCTGAACACACACATGCAATCACACTCACACTCGTAAACACACTCATTTAGGAACAAACCAAAGTCATTGCAGCTGCACCCGACCATTCAAAGCCGAGGTAACTGAAGCCACCTTTGAAACCTCACACGCTTTTGATCAAATCACTTGACAGGCCTTTAAAGGTTGTGTGTGTGTGTGTGTGTGTGTGTGTGTGTGTGTGTGTGTGTGTGTGTGTGTGTGTGTGTGTGTGTGTGTGTGTGTGTGTGTGTGTGTGTGTGTGGTGTGTGTGTGTGTGTGTGTGTGTGTGTGTGTGTGTGTGTGTGTGTGTGTGTGTGTGTGTGTGTGTGTGTGTGTGTGTGTGTGTGTGTGTGTGTGTGTGTGTGTGTGTGTTTGAAATATATGAAGTCTTTTTAATGTCTAGTCTTTTACACTGGGCCGTTTTTAGCCTCATCACACCTGTGTCTCGTAGTTACATGGTCTGTCGTAAAGTTGTCTGTAATTGTTTGACTGTCAGACGAACGACTGAGCAAGAAGAGCTTCTGATTTACATGCTGAAAGTAGAGAGGAGGAGAACATGCGTAAAATTGGTCTGAAAAAAAGAGGTTTGGCTATTGACTGATGTGATTTACTGGAAGTGAGGCCGACAGCGCTCACACACACATTTCAGACACCTACACTTAACTACAGACCCTTGTCTAGCCTTTCCCTGTACTTTAGGTGATTTACTTTTCATCACTTCTCAAAGGCTCTTTAGTATTTTACGTTTAATGCCACTTGTCACTATACTTCCATAAGGAAATCTTGTACTTTTTACCTCACTTCATTTATTTGATAGCTATATTACCTTTTCATATTATTATATGCCATTTATAAAATCTAATAAGATTATACAAAACAATAATAACTATTGGCTGTTATTTCAAAGGTTTTAACTCCAAAAAGTTAAAAAGGTTTGAGGGGGCCCGGCTTGAAATCACAATACTATCGGCCATAAGGGCCGATGTTTCTGAAAAATACGTTTTTACTTATTTACTTTTATACTTAATGTGATAATACTCCGTACTTTATCTTTTTTTTGTGTTTGTAATGCTGTATTTCTAAAATAAATATATAGTGTTATTTGGCTTAAGTAAGGTGTCTGAGTACTGCTTCCACTGTTGGCTTATGTTTGTCTTCAATGCTAAACCATACGGGACATCAAAGTAAACCAATATGATCAATAAGAGCATAAATTAGTTCTTATGTAATGAAATGTGTGTACTGATGGCTGTATGTGTGTGTGTTTTATCTTGTAGGAGCCTGGCCTGTGCAGCCATGCTGATGTATGATTACCCTCTGAAGGCAGACATGGAGACGGTAAGTCATATGTGTGTGTTTTTGTGAATGTTGTTTCGGGTGCGTGTGTGTTTTTGTGTGCTCACATCATGCCCAAGCATGTTTTTGATGCTATACAGAAACTCTGACCTACACACACTCTCCTGTTACGTGTCTAGACATACTGGTTCTCACATTCCAGCTCTTCCTGGACAAACAGGCTGCTGTACAGTGGACATTTGCATACAATGGCTACAAATATTGCCAGGCAGCAGGCTAATACACACACACACACACACACACACACACACACACACACACACACACACACACACACACACACACACACACACACACACACACACACACACACACACACACACACCCACTGAGGCATAACAGTTATCCGCTCCCCAACAGAGCTGGGTTTAAAGTTTTTGGCTGGCTGTAGTTGTTTGTGTGGCAGACACATGTTTTCCCTGTTATTCAACGCAGAGCGGAAGTTTTTAACTGCTCTTTTGTCTGCTTCCTTCTGCTTCCTCTCTCTCACAGTCATTCTACTCTTCGTTAGTGAAAAACCCGGAGCAATACGGAGTGATCTTCTCCCACCCGACCCACCTCTTCCACGCTTCACACATGCACGCCTTCACCCAGTCCCACTCCCCCAGCAACCCCACACACACCCAGCTGGAGCCCGTGGATCTGTCCGTCAGCAAGCGTTCCTCCTCCACCTCCTCTTCCTCCTCCCCTCCCTGTTCCTCCGCCTCCTCCCCGGCCTCCTCACGCAGCTCCCCGCCCTCCCCCTACAGCTCGGGGAGCCGCGCCTCCCCCCGCTGCTCCACGCCGCACTCGCAGATGCGCTCCTCACCCTCCCACGTTCTCCAGCAGCACACTCCCTCCCTTCCTTACCCCACCATGGTGGGTCCTCTGATCAGCTCAGGATCCGGAGTCATCCAGGGGTCAGGGGTCATGGTGTCCCCGGTCATGGTGCCTCTGTCCGTCCTCTACCCCTCATCTCTCCACCTGCATCAGTCCATTATGGTGAGCCAACCTGTCGCCAATGACGACGTCCATCATCGAAGCAGGGAGCACAAGCCAGGTGAACTCTCGTTTATTTTATTTTATTTAAGATGTCAATTCAGTTGATTTGAGCTTGAGTAACATTACATACTATACATGTTGCCAAAATGTTCTCACAAATGCAAATAGGTTTAGTTTCAGTTTCATTAAAAAAAATTGAGTAAAAGTAAAATCGACACGACAGAATGGAGATATGTGAAATGTGACATCATGAAAACACGGTCTGAAGCTTCAGAATAGGGCCCAGATAGTTTCTCAACTTTAGGTATTCAAACCCGTCATTATCTAAAAAAGTGCACATATTTTACAGTAACATTAGCAACCTAGAAAACATGTAAGACTAACTAACGTCCTATAACCCTTACTAATATATAATCCTGCTTCAGTCCGAA